>NC_084919.1:3540393-3656835 GCF_949316345.1 Pungitius pungitius | reverse complement strand
GGCTGCAGATGACCCCCCCCCCCCTCCCTCCCGCCCCTGCGCGGCACGCCATGTGTCCACAGCCCCTCGTCTCCCTGCTAACGGGGCCCGTCCAAAGCCTGACTAAGGCTCTTACGGATGGCCCGGGGTGCCGCTGATCTCCGCTCATCTCCTACTGGCTCATTAGTGTAGAAAAGAAAACACACACACACCACTGAGACCCCACTGACCTAAATAACTGCTCCTCAGGGTTGGGGTCAGGCTGAGAGGTCACTCAGTAGGATGGATGTGGCTTTTTTTTTGTGGCATTTTCATTTCACTTCCCCAAGGCCTGTTGATTTTCCTTCTCTTTAAATCTCTGTGTCACTTCCTCCTTGTTTTCTGTACCCCCCCCCCCCCTCCTCCTCCTCCTCCCCTTGTTTTCTTCTCACTCTCCCTCCCTCCCTCCCTCCCTCCCTTCCTGCATTATGACTCTGCTCATTTGGAAGTGAGTCTTGTTGCCTTCTCCCTTTTACTTTCAACACCCCCAGGTTAATGAGCCACAGGACGGACTGCCCCTTCTCTTTCTGCCCCCCCCCCTCCTTCCCGGCCCTTTTCACACTCTCTCTTTCCCCCCCCCCCGTCTGGGTGTCTTGTGATTTCCTCCCGCCTCTCCTCCTCGTCTCCCTTTCTGTCTCCTCGTCGTTTCACGCTGAATTTTGGCCTTTGTTGCCGAGGTGCAATTAGAGTTGTTTTGAGTTCTTTTGGCACAAAAGGAGGGGGGGGGGGGGGGGGGTAAGGTACGATAACTTTGAATAGCCATTGACACACACACACAGCCCCCCCCCCACCCCGTATGATTTATCCCCGGTGCCAACAGTCTTTTGATGGGCTTTCTTGTGGAGTTCTAGATTAGTAATCTGTCAGAGTGAATATTACATCACATCTGACCCCCCCCCCCCCCCCCCCCCCCCCCCCACTAATGCCATTTCATTATGGAAGCAACACCCCACCGCCCCCCCCCCCCTTCCCGTCTTCCCGCCTGTGATGCATTTCAATGGGCGGGCACGGAGCAGATCTCACTCTGTATCTGTCAGGGACTTGAGCAATATGGACGTCTGTGATGCCAACCAGTGAGTCCAAAGCCGGTTTATGGACTCCAGAGTGGATTGGGGAGGTGAAAGTTGGCGAGTGGGGGCTGCTGGTGGGGAGGAGGGAGGGGGGTTCATTTGTGAGCTAAAGACTCTGTTTAAGGATTGAGAGTCGGGTAGAGTTGCGGTGCCGGTCCAGTCAGCCGCAGGCTACTTGTTTTGGTTTAACTGCTTTCAGTAAAACCAACAATAAAAACAATAGCAACGAGTTGATGTAATGCAGCATTTTCGAGATTTTATTCAGGAACGGCACTAATGTGTAAAGAGGAAAATGCCACTACTCTTCTACAAAGTGGAAATTGTAATTGTTGCACTGCCCGTCCGCGACAAAAAAAACACCCAAACTGGTCGCCCCGCTTCAGAGAGCAGATGCTGATCACGTTGCCATGGTTACCTAGTTTGGTGCCGTATTGGTGAGCCTGCGTGGCGTCTTTGTGGCTTGGTAGTAGTGGTGGTGGTGGTGGTGGTGGTGGGGGGTTGGGGGGGGGTGGGGTGTCACTAACGCGGGCCCGTGGTTTACTCTGCAGGTGGTTAAGAAGCAGCCAGTCCCTTTGCCTACCAAATGACTTGTGGCCGAGCAAACTGTGATTTACATGGCAGGAAACAGACCGGAGCGGATATCCATCTCGCCATCACGTGTGTGTGTGTGTGTGTGTGTGTGTGTGTGTGTGTGTGTGTGGAAGGTCTGCCGACAGAGAGTGAGACAGCGGGGGTCTTTTTTAAAGTCGGCCTGGCAACCTACACTTGCATGCCAGTATGTGTCAGGGTGTTTATGAAGACACTTGCTTTAAAATGTGTGTGTAAGGGTGTACACAAGTATGTGTGTGTGTGTGCCCCCGCATGGAGCTTGAACATGTTCCTGATCACATGGATCCTGTCTATGGTTTTTATTTTTACATCCACACATGAACGGCTGACGCCACAACGTGTGTGTGTGTGTGTGTGTGTGTGTGTGCGTGTCGTATCACATGCCTGTGAGCCTGGTGTTCACCTCAGCTGGTTTCCTCCTCGTCGTGGTGACAGGGAGTCTGTTGTAGTCACATCTCGATCCAATAATAAAGCAATGATGCACACTTTGACACGAAGGGAAATTTATTTTGAGCCGTTGTAAGAGACGTATTCATAGAAAATACTCCTAAACATGTCAGCAACGCCAAGACACGAGACATGCGTGTATTTTGGTGTGTGTTTAACATTCTTAACATACATACACATAAAACGAACCACTACAAACATCTTATCGCCGTTATTTCTCTCATTTCCACCCATGAATAATTTAAAACTCTTCACATTTAACAGTAAATGTACGTTGTTAACTGTTGTAACAACAGATTAGCCGAAAGAGAAGGAGGAAGAGAGTCTATTTCCCTACGTTGGCTTAGGCAACCTCTCCCTTTAAAAACAAAGCAGCGTAATGGACGCCAGCTTTGCATGCGCGGGAATTGGAAATCACAAACGGCCGCTTCAGATTATGAGTGGGAGGGACGCATGAGTGAAGGGGCGTGCTGACGGAGAGCCGGTGGTCTTTGAAGCATCAGAATCCACAGAGTTCTGTGTTGACTCGTCACATAGAACCGACGTGATGCACATCCGACCCTCAATGAGAAAACGTCTCCTCCCTCCTCCGCAGACATCTGGGCAGGATGTCCGTGAGGGTCTCCTCCCTCCTCCGCAGAAATCTGGGCAGGATGTCCGTGAGGGGCCTGGACCCCACCTGTCCCTCCGCCACCATAAAGCGTGAGCCCTCCAGCCCCAGCTCTCAGGGGGACGTCAGCCCGGCCCAGCCCAGTCCCGGCAGCTCGTCGTCGGACACCAACTCCAGCTACGGCGCCCTGCTCAAGGGCCACCACGTCCACGGCAATGGCCTGGACTCCCCGGGCCTCTACAGCCACGCGCCGGGCTCGGCAAACGGCGCCGGGCCGAACAGGTTCGGCCGTTGATTCTGTCACTCATCCCCCCCCCCCCCTCCCCCCCCCGACCTTCTCTCTCACTCCCATGTCTCTCCGTACAGGATGTTCGCGGAGGAGGAGAACCAAGTGAAGTGCGAGTTCATGCTGGGCTCGGTGGCCAAGCGCGTGTGCCTGGTGTGCGGCGACGTGGCCTCGGGCTACCACTACGGCGTGGCCTCCTGCGAGGCCTGCAAGGCCTTCTTCAAGAGGACCATCCAGGGTGAGGGCAGCGAACCCAAACACACACACACACGCACGCTCCCCCTTGCTCGGTAACAGAGTGCCGAGCGGCTCACACGGTGCCTCCTTGCATCGATGCGGACCTGTTTAACCAGAAACAGGGCGCGGATGTTTTGGTGTCAACAGAACTCGGTCAGTTAGCTCAAAGCTTCCGTCCCACCCCCCCCCCCCCCCCCCTCTGCCTCAAATTGCAGAAAATAAAGACCTGTTTGCAAACAGCTGATATGCGGTTAGATCTTCCGTGCATCTTGTGTATAGTCAACATGTTTGAGTTTATGCTTCAGAGCTTCAGGGAACGTTTGGGCTTGGCCTCCCGTAAAGTCCATTCCCGTGTGGGTCTTTTTTTGGAAAAGGATTGCCTCGTGGTCTTCGGGCCCTCGGGCCCAGATGGAGGATGTTTTTTTTTAAGGGCGTTGTGCAGGATGGTGGACTGTAGGAAGGGTTCAAAAGGCCCGTTACTCCCAATTAGGCGTTGGACAGCGAGTTTTGACAAACCACAAACATCTCTCTCTCCAGTCGCATTATGGGGACTTCATGATACCCCTGTGACTTACTGCTTCAATTCTGACCAATTTTTTCAAAATCTACCTTTTTGACTGAACCCAATATGACATAAAGAGACGCACAATCAAGTTGACTCCTTGTTTATTTCTCCCCCAGGTAACATTGAATACAGCTGCCCGGCGTCCAACGAATGTGAAATCACCAAGAGGAGGAGGAAGTCCTGCCAGGCGTGTCGATTCGTGAAGTGTCTGTCCGTGGGCATGTTGAGAGAAGGTCAGTTGATCGGTTGCTAGTCGTTGGCATCAGTTCAAACATTATCCATGGGACAGTTTGGGGGAAAAAAAAAAAAAAAAAAAAAAAAAAGAGTAAAGGCTCAAAAAAAAAGGTCGGAGCCCGTCGGTGGTTGTTTCGTTCCTGGAATCAGCAGCCGGGTCGGCGTCGCACCCGATAACCTGCCAACGGCATGTAGAGTGGTTCTGTAGACTTCAGTGAAAACTAAAACCTCTGACAGTTAAACTTAGGACATTTTGTGCCATGTGTGTGTGTGTGTGTGTGTGTGTGTGTGCAGGTCTTTGTGTGTGTGGTAAACACAAGGCTGAACAATGGGTAGGAGTGTCTTTGAGATGGAGAGAGGGCCACTAACTGTTCAAAGGTTCCAGTCTTTGCTTCACTAGCGTTCCTCAGAAATGTGTGTGTGTGTGTGTGAAACCGGAGCAGCTATGAAGAAAAGGAAGCGAGTCATTGCTTAGAATTAGTGGGACAAGACCTCACAGAAATAAAAAGGCAGGCACTTTTAAAAAGCATGTTTTCAGATATTTGGACAAAAGAGACTGAATTAGTCTGACAAAATGTCTTGTATTTGGACAATGGTTTTCAACCAGTCAAATTATTCCTGGCTTCACGCCGTTTTCACTATTTTCTGATATATTTTGCAATTAAAACGAAGACAACAATCAGATTAATTGATGCTTTCTCCACGCCGCAAGCGGCCTGCTGCATGCGGTTCGAATTGGTGCCGCGCACGAGGAACGCGTGGCAGCAATCAGGTGCCGCTTCAGTCGGGCCGTGTGCCTGTCCGCTGACATATTGTCTTCCAGATTTAGAAGTGACTCAGAAGGGAAAACATTAGCGACCCCCCCCCCCCCCCCCCCCCGCCGCACCGGCCGCTCGCCGCCTGCTGCAGTGTGGGGCCTCTGGAGGACAGCGAAGGAAGAAGGGGATATGGAAACATGTGCGTTGTGTGCGGTGGCCACAAAGCATTGGATTTGATTTCAATGCAAAATATGTTGCCACTATTAGTCCTGGTACGTCCAAACTGGTTTAAACACATATAAGCACCAAAACCAGTGGAAACGTTTGCTTAAAACTATGAAATTACAACAATTTATCAGTTGTGATAAACCTGAAGGATCCTTCAATCCCACCCACACATCTCCAAGCGACACAAGCATAAACGTGTGTTTGTGAGACACACACACACACACACACACACACACAGGGTTATTGCATCTTCACCCGCGCATCAGTCTGCGTGGATGAGCGTGTTTATCATGCTGCACTCACATTCATGCACACACCTCTGTGTGTTTTCCTGAGTGACCGTGTGTCTTTCTAAATTAGCTGCTGTTAATGGGGCAGGGGCATCAACAGCATCCCAGTCCCCCCCCCCCCCCCCCCCCACCCCTCCCTTTTTGCTCTCCCTCCCCCCCCTCGTAAATTCCTCCAGATGCCTCGTGGGATTCCTGGACCTCCGTGAAATGCGAACTGCCCCTCGTAACTCCCGTCGTAAGCGTCCTCGTAACGCGCTCCATCTTGTCTCGTAAGGGCCCCCCTCTCCCCCCCCCCCCCCGAGAGGCCGCAGTAAAGGCCGAGACAGAGGCGCTGTGGGGTTTAACGGGGGGGGGGGGCAGAGCCGTATTAAATACCCGGGCTAAAAGACGTATAGACCCCGAGACGTGATTTGATTAAGCCTGGTTTTAGTGCTTGCTGTGGCTTCTAAAGGCGGCGAAGAATGTATCGGCGACCAGTGACCCATCAGGGGCCGCTTATTCCGTCTCAGGTCTCATTTCGCTGAGCGCGCCCTAATGATGATGGCGGCGCGTGGGGGGGGGGGGGGCAGAGGCGTGCCGCACAAGACGTTGCCAAAGAACACGGAAACCTGGATCAGCGCGTTGGACGTCCGCGTCCCGGATCCTGCTTGTGCTGAGGGCGCTTTGAGAAGGCCGAGGCAGACCGCCCCCCCCCCCCCCCCCACACACACACACACACACACACACACACACCCCTCACCCCGACCCCAGGAAAGACAGCCGAGTGACGAAAAGCTGCAGAAAATAGATCAACGTCTCAGTAGTCGGCGTTTATCGACCCGGGAGGAGGTTTGTGTGTCTGTTATCCTCCAGAGTTATTCTCGGCCTTTCTGTTGTCAGCACATTCGCCTGTGAAGAGTTACACTTTCGCTCCCGCGCGTGCGCGTTGGAGTCACTGTCGGACCCGAGAGCCGTCGCGCACGCGAACCCGACCCGTTTTAAAACACATATTTCACATTAAGTTTGACTCAAACCCAGCGTTTTGCCGGCAGAGTGTGTCTGACCCGATTCACCGAGCGCTCATCATCTCACAAGTCGGAGCGTCACCTGCCAAGAGCGAAGGATAACAGACACTTACTATCTGCCCCCCCCCACCCCACCCACCCCCACCCACCACCCCGTGACACGGAGGTAATGAGTGACCAATCTCTTCTTGGTTTCGCCACTCTTTCCTCTCAACCCCAAGATGAGACGGCGCATGACTTGGCCCGGCTTACAATGGATGGTTCCTGTCTTTTTTATAATTCAATTAAATATAGAAGCTTCTGGACTGGACTTTGATTCAAATATTGATCGAAGCGAAAACAAGTCGTGTGCCACTTAAAAAAAAAAAAAAAAAAAAAAAGAAGAAGAAGAGCTAAGAGGTAAAATACTTCATCTCAAATAAACGGGCTCACTTGAGTTGCTGTGAAGGACGTTGCTTCGTCCATCAAGTGGAAGTAAAGGTTCATCCATCGGAGCGTTATATTTTTCAGATCCTGCCGGCTTTCTGCATCGTGTCACATCCCATCTCACCTGCCCCCTGTTCACGGCACGTTAACTTAAAGCGGAAATTCGACGAAATAGTTGTTATTGTAATTGCTTAACTATAAAATGAACCAAAATGCTATTTCAAACCAATGATGCAACAAACGAAGGAGCCTTTCAACCCTGCGAGGGACGTGCCGTGCCTGATTAAAAAGACATTACATGTTGTTTAATGTGCATGTTTTTTTGCGTGTTCTCCATAAATATCTGCACGGGGGAAGAATGAGTACAGGAGCCCGACGTGCTCAAAGGGACGAGGTGTCAAGTGTGGGGGGAGGGGGGGAATAATACCCTCGGAGTGCCGTTATAGATCTCCCCAGGGTCACCGTGGCCTCTGTGCGGATCAGGCAACCCGACGCCACTAACCGAAGGCTCCCCGAGTCACGTTCACTGCACACATTTTCTTCAGAGATACACCTGGTGACTGTTACTGTGCACACACACACACACACACACACACTCTTTAAACCTCCATCGCCGTGGTGACGAGGCTGCCGCTAATGCTCGTTAAGATGAGCAGTTGCCACCGGGCCGCTCTGAAGTTCTCGGGGTGTCGCGTTACGGGTCAGGCGCGCCGCGCTCAACGTGGTTGAAAAAAAAAAAAAACGTGGCGAGCAGATGATTGGACGACATCCTGACCCGTGACTCGGTTTGAACACGACAATTTCATCTGATTGCTTTTGCTTTGTTTGAAAGTTTATTCCTTCATTTTAAAGAAAGATGTGACGTGTGAAGTGCCCTGACGCCCACGCATTGTCGTTGTGTTTGCGCAGGTGTGCGTTTGGACCGCGTTCGAGGAGGCAGGCAGAAGTACAAGAGGAGAATAGATGCCGAGAACAGTCCGTATCTGCACCCGCAGAGTGCCTTGCCCCAGAAGAAGACATGTGAGTGTGCACAGAGAACAAGATGAACACCGCTGAAACTGTTTAAGTAGTCAGTCGGGGGGGGTGTAATGGCTTCCTTTGACCATGACTCCAAAACAGTCACATTCATAGCTTCTATGTATGCTAATGAGCACGATCCCATCGCATGATGCCATCGCCAACTGGATACCTCTGCGTCTCTTCCCCCCTCCCCCCCTCTCAGTCTTCGCCGGCGGCGCGGTGGAAAACAAGGTGGTGTCCCTGCTGCTGGTGGCCGAGCCGGAGGGCATCTTCGCCATGCCCGACCCCACGGCGCCCGAGAGCGACATCAAGGCCCTGACCACGCTGTGCGACCTGGCCGACAGGGAGCTGGTGGTCAACATCGGCTGGGCCAAACACATCCCAGGTACCCCCCCCCGGCCCTTGCTGACCAATGTTTGTTACTAATGTATAAACCAGGAGCCACCTGGAAGTTTTAATTCATTTCCTGAGCAGCGGCTCGGATCACACTTCTCCTCTGGCACCGGACCAGCACAAGGGATGTCCACGCTTCTTTTCTTTTTTTTTTTTCTTCTTTCCATTGGATGAAAGAGTGGAAAGGAGAGGGGAAGTGCATTCTGACAGCTTAGTGGGATTAAATCGCTGGTATGCAGCTATGTTGGCGGTTGTAATCGTATGCGGGGTGGGGTGGTGGGGGGGCGGGGGCGACAGAGGTTCGCCGCTCTGCTTTTGATGCTTGGCTTCGGAGACCTTTTGCGCCGCTCCCGAGGGGGGAAAAGGCGGCATTTGCACTTCGGTCACAAGGAGTTTCACCCCTCGGCTTTGGGCCATTTAAAAATAAAATAACAGTTTCTTCACCGCCAACACACACAGGATGTCGTCGTTGTGATTGACCAATAGTTTGCGGTTACGGTGTAAATTCAATGCCAGCAAATCATCACATTTAAAAATAAAATAAACAATGAATTGGCCTAAATGATGACTGATTATTGAGCAGCCAGCACCCATCTTTTCTCAGAATTACTGTTAATTCAAGGTTGCTTTTGAGTATTGTAACGTAAGTTGAAGAGGCTTCTTTAAGTCACTTGTGATCAGCATTTTCATTAGTTTTTGTGATTTTATTAATTAAAAAATATGCCGTTATTCCAAAACGTAATTAATTTTAATTGCTTGGCAGACCACAAAGTTTCAACCAGCGAAATGTTAATCAATAATTACATTAATCATTTTTTCCCAGCAGTCTTTTTTCCCCCCCCCCTGTGTCTGAAGGTGTGACTGCTTTATCAGCCGTGGTGATCCGCACACAAACATCACCTGGGAAACACCTGTTTTTTTTTTGTTGTTGAGGTCTTATCTTCTGAAATGCTTACAAAACAAACAAAGCAGCTGTGTGTGTGTGTGTGTGTGTGTGTGTGCTATCTCTACTATATTGGTCCCTGCATTTGTTCCTCCAAAGTGGACATGAAGCAACCATTACAGTGTGTGTTTGGTACCCCCCCCCCCGACCCCTCGGCTGTTCCTGTCTGCTTCTTTCCTCCCGTTGACGGTCATGTCAGCGCACGTGACAGACGGAGTCCGACTGATGGGTGTATTTGTGGCCCTTTGCCAGTGGAGGGTTTGGCCACACACACACACACACACACACACACAGCGGATACCCACCTGAGGGGAGGGAGAGGCGGGCGGCCATGTATTCATCTGTCAAGCTCTTTTAACGTGACGTCACGAAATGTCACTGAAGACAAGCATTAAAACGCAACAAAGGGTCCACTTCCGCAGGGCGAGTCGTCTCGGGAACATCCATTCACGGCCATTAAAAAAAAGAAAGACAGGAAGGAGTGTTTTCAACCAACTGTCCGGTATAATGCTAGGCTAACTGGCCAGTGATAGTGTTACCCGCTGATAGAGCCAGGCTATCTGTTTCCCCCTGTTTCCAGTCTTTGTGCTAAGCTAGGCTAACTGGCCAGTGATAGTGTTACCCGCTGATAGAGCCAGGCTATCTGTTTCCCCCTGTTTCCAGTCTTTGTGCTAAGCTAGGCTAACAGGCTACTAATACAGTAATAATGTCTCGATTTGAAATCATTATGAAACGTATCTCTTCTTGTATCTTTGGTTTGTTTGTCAGGCTAAATTGAATACATTATTAGGCAGAGAAAGAATATGTCAGATGAAGACAAAAGGGATTCAGGAAAAGATTAAATAAAAAAAGATTTGTGACAGCGGACGTAATGAAAGGAAGCGACAATGGCACCGTTCGAGGAGCCGATCGAGGCGGTAAGAGAGACACTGACAGCTCAACCAACTGGGCACAAAGAAAGAAACACAGAGAGAATTAAAAACCCAAAAGACTGCCCCCTTCTAGCAGCGTAATGGCCATGTCACATCAGCTCCGAGTGAGTGGCGTGCCACAAGGCCCCCGTCGCTGGGAGAACCGGGTTTCCTGGGCAAAGTGGCCCGGGCCATCTGAGTTCTTAGCCCGGGGGGAGGTGAGTGTGACGGGGCAACTGTCCTGGCCGCTCCCCCTTCTCCCGGCGTCCGCTTTCATCAGGCAGATTGACGTTGATGTGGGCTGAAGTCGGAGGGCCGGAATGGCAGATGAGCTGGCTAAAGACCAACTGCCCTCGTTGCTTTTGGCCTTTTTTGGGGTCGGCGCTGCGAGTTGGCTGTCAAGTGTGTGTGTGCGCGTCAAAGACGACTGTGGCGTCACTGGCTGCGTGTTGCTGTTGATATGTTGCAACTAACACTGCCAAGCAAATTCTCCCCCAATGCCCCCAGTGCCCTTCACTTTGTCCCTTTAAAAAAAAAAAAAAACATGCTCATCTATCTTTATTGAAGGGGTAACTCATCAGTATATCGTCTGAAATTGTGTCACACAGGGCCAAACACGCGCCGTGGAACAGGTCTCTGTCCCCGATCGATGGTCCTGTGCCAGAATACTGATCCCTATCGACCAATGAAATTGTGCACAGGCAGCGTTTTCAATCAATCAGGGTGGCGATAGTGGGGGAAACTGGGCGCCACTCGTGTCCCCGCAGTGATTGTAAAGAGCAGTGGAACCTGATAACAATCACCGATGGTGTCAAAAACACAAACGCCCCCCGCCCCCCCTCCTCCTCACCTCCCCACCTCCCCTCGTTCTATAAAATCATCTGTTTTAATTACAGTAAACGTGTGTGTGAGTGTGTGCATGCGGGTTTATGCGGGGGACGTGACCGGGCTTAATCATGCTCCTGTGGGGTGTAATTGTCAATCAAAGTGGGCGTTTTCCCACAGAGTGTAATTAAATTCACCCTCTCTGTCCTTTGTTATGTCCTTTTGCAATGTGGTCTTCTTATGAGGGAATCTGTATCCCCAACGATACAAGTATCTTTATTATCTTGATTTTTATTAATTACAAAAAATTGAAATAGAATGTATAATTATTGATTTACATTCGTTTCTTCAGCCATTTAGTGTTGCCCTTCAGAAGAATTTCAGAAGAATTTTCTGCAACAGAGGATGTAAATGATGATAATCCTGAATTCTTGCCCATTGTACGGGTTAGTCTGGGCTTGATCCCACATTGCAACAATGTAACCAATCAGCTAGTAATAAATAAATATAAGGTTCGAATGGATGCAAATATAGTGATGTGATCACGTCAAAATGTTATACCTGCTCAAAGAAAAGAGCCCCCACGCTGGCTTCTTTCTTTCTCTCCCCATGGGGTCACGGGCCTCCATTGAAGAGCCAGATGTTTGACGTTTGGATTCCGATTTTGATCCTCTCGTCCCTGCAGGCTTCCCCTCCCTCTCGCTGGCCGACCAGATGAGTCTGCTGCAGAGCGGCTGGATGGAGATCCTGATTCTCCGGGTGGTGTTCCGCTCGCTGTCCTTGGAGGACAAGCTGGTGTACGCCGAGGACTACGTGATGGACGAGGAGCAGTCGAAGCTGGCCGGGCTGCTCGACCTCAACAACGCCATCCTGCAGCTGGTGAAGAAGTATAAATCCATGGGGCTGGAGAAGGAGGAGTTTGTGGTCCTCAAGGCCATCGCGCTCGCTAACTCAGGTATCAGATGAACCCCGAACATTTCGTTGATCTTTGAGGTTTTCCAAGCAGGTTGAAAACTGTAATTGTCCCCATTTTCCCTCCAGACTCCATGCAAATCGAGGACTCAGAGGCGGTTCAGAGACTCCAGGACGTCCTTCACGGGGCCCTTCAGGAGCACGAGGCCACCCGCCGCCCGGAGGACCCCCGGCGGGCGGGCAAGCTGATCATGACCCTCCCCCTCCTCCGCCAGACGGCGGCTCGGGCCGTCCAGCACTTCTGCAGCATCAAACAGGACGGCCGCGTGCCCATGCACAAACTGTTCCTCGAACTGCTGGAGGCCAAGGCCTGACCCCGGCACAGGCAGCCACCACCGGGGGGGGTGGGGGTGGGGAGCTCGAGGGGGGTGGGGTTACGATAACGGGTAACGGGGAGGTTTGACACCATGTATTTTTTTTGTCCATTTCAGCTTTGAAAAAAGAAAAAAGAATGAAAAAAAAAGTTTCAAATCCGCCGGGGTAAGTGTATTCCAATCGGATGGAACATCTTTAGAGCGACGTCATCCCCCCCCCCCCCCCCCCCTTCCCCCCCTTCGCCCGACAGAGCTTTGAACGGAGCCGTCTAAAGGCGAGCGTCTCGACCACGGGGGGGGGGTGGCCGTCCCTGCGGTTTGGTCGCAGGCGGACGGACACGCAGGCGGCGAGCAAAGCGCCTTCTAGAGATATTTACAGTAAAATGCCAAAAGTAGAGCTTCTTCTGTCAAAAGACCACCTGATACTTGAATATGCTCATGGAATCACTTCATCCATCTTGAAACCTGTTAATCTGCATTCTAGTGCGTTTAGAAAGCCTTTTAATGGTTTTGTTTGTCCAATTTTTATATAGAAAAGGTTCAATGTATCCTAAGAGGAATGTCTTGCCAAAGAGTAAAGACTCAAACTATTAATACCAGCATATGTCCACAATAATATAATGTGGCCTATAAGACATAAACCTGCATCCCTGCTGTGTTGTGTTTGGCAAAAGTATCTATCTATCCACCTCATTCATATATAAACGATTGAAGGGAATCTATCAAGTGGTCAGCATTTCATAACAATAATAGGGCTCCTGATTTTAGTTGCAAATTTCAGGGAAAGAGTACTTAATGGTACATTATACAATTGTGCAACAGCAAAGTGGTATTTATTCAAAAGTGGTTCTGTTTGTTTGCTGTTTCTTTGTTTTTTTATTGTGGCATTAATGAAGAGTAGATTGAAACAACTTTTTTTTTTTTTTAAAGATTTTTAAAACAATATCATAGTAAAGTCATTTTCGCTGGCATCTCGTCCACAGCACTGATAACTATGTATTCCATATCATAAAATTTGAGGGAACATTGTCATAATTGGAGTACTGAAAGATCACAATGTTGTCGTAGCGTTGCCGTAGGCCTCTAGATTTTAACTTTAACTATGTGAAATGGCTGCCATACTGTATAATCTGGATTAGGGAGGCATTTGATGTCCTTTCTATGGTAGAATGTCTGTGTAGGAGGAAATTTGTGCACTACTTTTTGCTTTTTAGCCATAACGTTTTGGGGGAACAGGTGATGGCGCTCTGTTAATCTTAGTGTGTTTCGTGTGAAGAGTAGTTCTATTTGAAATTTGTCTTTTTTTTTCTGCACTCGTTAAATGAAGGGATTAAACTCCAAAAAGGAAACTTTCTCCTCATTTCTTCTCACGTCACTGTGACGCTGTAACGTGCGTATTTTTGTGACGCAGTAGGCCGGTTTAAATGTATGTACTGTGCTTTCCGCTGTATGTACGTCATGTGACCTGTCTTATGCCAACGGAGATGTTTAAGGATGCAAATAAGATTGGCGTGGATGAGCTGTGCCGTGCTATTTCGTTCTCTCAGGTGGATTCTTGGGCAATAAAGATAATCCCCCTCAATGCAAAGCTCATATCATGGAGTGTCATCTTTCTCAATAAAGAGAGGGACGGCAGCGAGACGGATTCATTAAGGGTAAGTGAGGACAGTCCATTCTGTTCGACAATGGACCTCCACTTTAGAAGTTAGTACATTTATTGCACATTAAGGCCATCAGATCTCAGTTGGATGGAGATTTATAATTAACGACCATAATGCAGTGAAGTCTAACAGGGGCTCTGAGCGCTGGTCATCAGATGCCTGTTGATGGAAGCAGGTTGACTCATCGGATCGTCATAGTACCATTATAACAAATACTTATATTGCCCCAGAGACGGATTGGTGCATCTTGGAGGATCAATCATGCTATTCATCCTTCCTGCATTGGTAAAGGCACAAGTGAGTTGAATTTGAATGTAACAGAGAATTGGAGGGTGGATGCACTAAAAAGGGTAAACAAATCTACACCCTGTGCCAGACTGTCAGTTTAAGGTTGTCCACAGGATGCCCTGAAGTAGACAAACATGTGATTTTCTTGAAAAATGCCCTCAGAGGCTGTAATAAGTTTCATGTCAGTGTGACCACTGAATAAGACACATCTGCTCATCTTTACTGACTCATCCGGCCTTCTCTCCCGTCAAAAAGGTGGAACCCTATAGGCTACGTAGCGTGGCTAATAAGTGATAAAAGCTTAATTAGCAATTAATCATCCAAAAGATTCTTCATCATTCTTGACAATGCCATCATAACTCAAGTGAACGCGCCTTGTGTTTCTGCATAACCCCCAGGGTTCACTTCTCTGAAACAACCAGTGGGGACAATGCCCCCACAACTACCTCCGCGGTAGTGCGCTCAAGACTTGGCAGGAGCAGGATTTGAACCCACTGGCGGCACTTACAGAGGCTTTCGGCTCCTTCTTGCACCCCTACACTACCAGTCCTGGTCACATTTTGCCAACTTTGATTCTTCTATTTAACCTTGAGCATGTGAGTTAAACCTCAAAACTCTTTAAATGCTATTTCCTTGAACCCACAACCTATAAGTGCAGTGCAGTGGCTTATGTCAGCAGCTCTTCCGATGTGCTACTTCACCACACACTAACCAACCCTATGTTTGTTGTATTTAACCTTGAGATTGCTACTCAAACCTGAAGTAAAGCCAAACGATCCAACCCAAGACTGGGCTTGAACCCACAACCTTCAAATGCAGTGCACGCTTGTGGCAGCAGCTCTTCCACTGTG
Source organism: Pungitius pungitius (assembly GCF_949316345.1). Taxonomy (NCBI): domain Eukaryota; kingdom Metazoa; phylum Chordata; class Actinopteri; order Perciformes; family Gasterosteidae; genus Pungitius; species Pungitius pungitius. The sequence goes on along the minus strand of NC_084919.1, from coordinate 3,641,875 downwards.
CTACTTCACCACACACTAACCAACCCTTTGTTTGTTGTATTTAACCTTGAGATTGCTACTCAAACTGGAAGTAAAGCCAAAGGCTCAAACCGAAGACTGGGCTTGAATCCAGAACCTACAGGGTAAGGACAGAAGGTCCTCAGCTCTTGTGCTGCACTACCTCACCATGCACCAATTACATTTTTGTTTCTCGTATTTAACCTTGAGACTGCTACTCAAACCTCAAAAATCTTTCAAAGCAGAAGTGATGTCTGCATGAAGGGGCATGAACCCACAACCTCAGACACCAGGTTGGAGCCTGCAGCCCTTCAGTTGTTCCCTTGTGCTATTCAAGCACATGCCTCATTGTGTCCGTTTCTCATATTAGACCTTGGGATTGTTTACTAAACCTCAAAACTGTTTCAAAGTTTACAGTTTGAAGCCCTGACTGCAACCAAACCCTTCTTCTGAGAGAGCAGGTTTGAACTGAGGATCCTCCACACTTCAGCCTTCCTGCCAGAGGTGGGATCAAGTCACTGTTAGGCAAGTCACAAGCAAGTCTCAAGTCATTGCCCTCGAGTCCCGAGTCAAGTCGAGTCAAAGACGAAGCAAGTCTCAAGTCGAGTCACAAGTCACAGCTAACAAGTCTCAAGTCGAGTCACAAGTCGTGCCATTTTAGTTTCGAGTCGTTTCGAGTCATTTTATTATAGTGGGGACGGGGAACCCTGGGTGATGGTGCGCTGCCTCACAGACCTAGACTACGAAGGGAAGGGTAATGGTGGATCGACTGTGACTGTGTTATAGTACTGTAACGCTCACCCCAATGCTGCAGCGTAAATAAGGAGGCGATGACTGGCTTGCAACTCCGCTGCATTTATTTATATAAAACAACTCAACTTCGGTCACTGTTGGCCGTCACCACGCCGAACGAACACTTCCGCATTCACGGCCCCCCAAAACTCGGGTTGTCTCGCGTAACTACAGCTGGTAACGGAGCATAACGTGAACACATGCAACATCTGCATAACTGATTAACTAATAACTTTAACTCAGCTCATTACACTACTTTAAAACGGACGTTGACATAATGTTGGCGAGGATTTCCATCGGAGTCTGAATCCGGGTTCAAAAATCCCGATTTTTGTAACCATGAACGAGCTGTCTCGTTGATACGGTCAAATGGACTGCAGTGATTGGATGTCGTGCAGGCAGCGCGCGCTCTCTGCATACAGGTGGCGCACATTTTTTTGACAGATACAGATAAACAGAGCGGCGCGGTGGTGTGAAAATGTTATCCCCCAGTTTTCATGGGAAGTAGCAAGTCTTCTCGAGTCAAAAGGCTCGAGTCCAAGTCAAGTCACGAGTCATCGGTGTTCAAGTCCAAGTCGAGTTGCAAGTCTTTGTACGTTTTGTCGAGTCGAGTCTCAAGTCATCAAATTCATGACTCGAGTCTGACTCGAGTCCAAGTCACATGACTCGAGTCCACACCTCTGCTTCCTGCTATCTCCCTGCACTGTTCTACCACACACCTGTTGATGCTTTTGAATCCAACCTCAATTCTCATAGATTCTCAGGCTGGAATCCACAACCGTTCCATACCGTTATAATAGAATTGCAGGTCAAGTAAAGTCCTATAATGGCATTTCTAATAAAGCCCTATTTGATTTCACTACTTTTATGCTGTGATCCTCATTTCACTTTTTTCGACATGTGTGCTGATGCCCGCGTGTGAATTGAGAGGATCCATACCGACTCCCCTATGGAGCTAAACCAGTCTGAGGGTCCTCCTCAGCTGAGTGGAGAATAAATCCCGGAAGAAATAAACACGTTTGACACACGGCACCTTGAGGAGAGAGAATCAAATCCCAAATGTGGATCAGGAAAGTACTATATTTCTAAATATGCTATTTCTAGACTGGAATTGGTTGAACAAAAATAAAAATCCATGTGAAAAAAATTACTTCTCACTATTTATGCAATTAAAATGCGATTAATTTCGATTAATTAATTACAAAGCCTCTAATTAATTAGATTAATATTTTTAATCGAGTCCCGGCCCTAATATATATTATTTCTTTTGGCCATGCTTGTGACTTGAACAACCCTATTTAACATATATAAGTAGCATAACAAAAGTTGTAAAACACAAGTTAATGTAATATTATTTGCTTGAAGTATTTCACTCTATACATTTGGGCATTGAAACATATCTGTGAACGTTGTGTAGCTCCTGTGAAATCTTTTAACTGTGGGATTTTATTTAATGAGACTTTAGTTTTAAAACTGTCAATTTTGTATGTTTAGTACCTTTTTGGGGCTTTTTTAAAAGCATCTTTCAACATAATATATTGACTTACTATATGAGGACTATATTTCTGTATACTATTGTTTTCTAACACTACAACTTTTTTCTGTTGACATTGCTTTAAAAGTGTTTTTGTAGACTTTACTTCAACTAAAAAAATATCTAAATGGTAAAGTACAGTTTATGTAATTCTATAATATTCCATGACTTTTTCCATGGCATTTTCTGACATAGCTTACTCCCATTCAACATGGTTTAGAATAATCACAATTTTATACGTATAAATCTATAATTCTCCATTTCTTTTTACCCTTCAAAATAATTCTGTTGTATTTTTCATCACATTTTCTGACACTAAAAGTAGTTTTTACATCAAACTGCTGTTTTTCAAATGTATCGACATGGTATGGTACATTTGAATGATTTGATTGTGAAATGCCATACTATGATTTTTGTTTGGTATACTATATAGAAACCTGTATAACTGTACCATACTATTTATTTTTAAAGACTTAATATTGGATGACTTGTAAAGCACACTCCCTTGTATACAAATTAGTGTCGGGGTGCTTGGATGGGCCAAAGAAGACAAAGCAAAAACTGACTCAGCGATAATTTTGGACATTTCAAATCCCAGGTTAAAACAAAAGAAGTTATTCGGAAAAACGTCTCGTTCAAAAGCTTTTATAAACCATAAAAAAGTCGTGAAAGATCTCAGTATTTCAGTGACGATACAATCGTCACTAGAAAACAATGAATAAATACATTTTAATCACTTAGAATGTAGTGTGTCAGTATTTAATAGTATTAACAAGTATTTATTTTGTAGGATCACCTGTTTTTTCAGTACAGAAAACATCTTGCCACATCGTTTGCCCACATAGGGGATGAGGTGATGAGACACGGCCATCAGAACCAGAGGACTGAAGATGGGCTGAATAGACAAATCAAACTCCCGAGTGAGTTCGTCCTTTCCCGCCCACCTCATCCGTCAGCAGGGCCGACAATAATCCCCTTTATTCGCCCCCCCCCCCCCGTGTTTCGAACCCAGAGGACTTGTGACGGGCAGGAGACGTTTCACCACGTCAGCCGCCAGTAAGTGAGTTAGGCACCTTGAGCGATACATCCCCCCCCCGCTACCCCCCTCACCCCCCCGTACGTCCCTCTCCTTAAACGAGTTAGTACGTGTCCAGCGGCCGTGTCGCTCAGACACCTCGGTGATGGATGAGGCCCCCGAGGAGATGGAGCTGTAAAAGAAAAGGCTGATTCTGGCACTCAAGGGTGAGATCACTTCCTCAATAAAAAAATAAAATAAATAAAGGCATTGTCCCGGATCATCACGGCGAGGTATGAATGCTGATTAGGGTATTAGACTGAGAAGAGCTCCTCTGTTAAAAAAATAAATAAAATCAAATGAGCAGTTTCTTAATGGGAGCCCCCCCCCCCCTCTCCTCCCCCCTTTTATGTGGAGTGGTTACGTCTGGAGCCGAGGACCGATGGCTACAACAGAAGTCTCAAATAATCACTTATTAGACTCTGTTTTGGTCATAAAAAAGCCACAAAAAAAAAATGAAATAGCCGAGCCCAAAGTCAATGGTTTTAGATTTCATGATTAATGTCAGTCAGCTTAAAGACATGTGACCATCCCAAAGTAATAAGAACAACTTTACTCCAAATGTTTTTGGGGGGGACTTTGCTGCGATGACATTGTTGCTCCTCTTCACTGGATCAGAGGTCATGTGTCATCTCGTATCTTCACCCTGCAGTTCTTCTACAAACCTACAGGATTCCGATGGTTAAGATTCCTTCCAGATGTGTTTTAACAGCTGAAAGGCTCCAGCGTTTTCCACTTCTTCTGCATCTTAAACCACGACTTGGTGCAGAGTGGAGGTCAAACATCTGAACAAAAAGGCGAGGAGTGAAACACTTTGGACTGCAGTAACAGCTGGGACTGAGGGTGAGAGGGGGCAGCTGCACTTGCTCACTGAGGTTCTCCTCTGCTGCTGCTGCTGCTGTTGCCTCTTCATGCTGGACTCACAGCTGCTGCTGCCCGGCGCCACCATGTGGTCATACAGCGCGCTGCGAGGGGGGGGGGGACGCCATGACCTCATCACTCGGGCCTGAGCGATGTGGTGAGAATGATCGTTTCGTGACCAACAGTTTTTCTGATAGAGGGTAAATCTCACCTGTTAATTTTTAGATTTTTAGTCTTAATAAACACAATAGTTTGAATTTAAAAGGATTATTGCAAAATCGACAGAATTTGAGCATTCAAGTAAATTATCATAAGTGACCTCTAGCTAATTCCACGAGGTTAAATACATTAATCACGGGTTTAACCTCAGTACTATTAGAGGTTTCCTCTTTTTGCCCTTTGCATACGGCTTCAGACTCCTTGGTGTAGTGCAATAAAATGTCAAACAGCGCATAAAAACTAGCAGGGCTGCATTATCATTTAGAGAGAAACAAGCATTACTGTAAGGAACACCAGACCATATATAAGAAAAATAAATAAATATATACATATATATATATATATCATACATATACAAGAGAATACAAGACACACGGGCCGTATGTTCTCATCAGAAAGGACGTACAGACAGACGGGGGATGTGAGGCCTCTTCAGGTAAAGTGAAACCCAACACCTGGCCGTTACCATGACACTGCTTCAAAAAAAAAAAAAAAAAAAAAGAAGCAAAGGTTGCTGGGAGTTTTGGAGACAGAGCCACACGCAGCGAGACACTGTGTCTCCACCCGGTGCTCTCTTCGGGAAACATCCACCTGGGGGGGGGGGGGGGGGGGGACAGGACAGGAGACGGGACATTTGTCTCGGGGCTCGTCCTCGTGTTGCCGAGGGAGTAAAAGCGTCACGGGCGTGAAATATTGATGGGGACACCCGGCAGGTTTCTGCCTTTCTGATCGATGGATCGCACAGCGAGGGGGCCGCCGGCAGCCCCCCCCACGGGCCCAACCACGGACCCCGGCACCGGTGAGTCTCTGGAAGGACGCGCCGTCCAGGGTCCGGACTCGGGTTCCTTTTTTTTTAAATCTTCCTTGCTGTCAGTTTGAAGACAGGAATTTGTAAACCTACTGTGTTTTCTAGAGAGAGAGAGAGAGAGAGAGAGAGAGAAAGAGAGAGAGAGAGAGAGAGAAAGAGAGAGAGAGAGAGAGAAACCCAGCAGAATCCCCACCTTCATTTTCACAGCGTGGTGCTGCTTTAAGGGCCCGGGTGACATGTTGGATGGAGCACCCCTGGGTGTCTGATTAAGGAGGGTGGTGCCGGGGTTTTGGAGGCCACCAGAACAAGTGGGTCTCCGGTTACAGGTTCATCTCGTCTTTCCACCCGTCACAGAGTTGACTTGTGATCTGATCCCGTCAAATTATTAAAAAAAAAAAAGCCATGCGTAGGTCGGAATGAATCTATTTTGGCCACTTTTTAGAGAAGCGAGGTTCATGCGGTTGGGGATTTAGTTACATGATAGAAGGATGGACACGTTTACAACGTTGCTTCTACCCGTTTCTAATAAACAACAACGACTGGTGGATTGCGAGGAGGTCACTTCAGGTCGAGAGCGCCGTCCTTCCCTCCAGATTCACAGGGCCTCCGTGCTCCCGCAGGAGGAGGTGGAGCTGGAGGAGGTGGAGGAGGTGGAGCAGGTGGCGGCGAGCGGGCGGACGGAGGTGAGGGAGACCAGCCGCTGGTCCGGGAGCTGTGGTTCATCGCGCTGATGGCGGCCGTCGCCCTGCTGCTGCTCGCCGCCGTGTTGGGCGCCACGCTGCACAAGGTGAGAGACGCTCACACGCGTACAGAGAGGGGGGGGGGGCGACCTCCACGACCTGTCTTACCTCCCCCTCCCCCTTCCCCCCACAGGCCCTGAACAGACCCCCCTTCACCAGAGAGAGACCCCCGCTGGTGGCTCTGCCCGTGAAGAAGAGGAACCCCATGGCCGTGTATCCAGCCAGCAACTCGGTCATGGTGAGGGGAACCTTGGTCTTCTTCACGTCCTTAAGAGGAGGCCTCGTCCACCAGCAGGACACCTGGAACACCAGCGTAGACCAGGACACCTTCTCTCCATGAAGTTGATATTTAGTATTAAACCAGATATCAGTTGCCATCCTCAGTGACTTTTCCTTCATATTTATTGGCATGTTTGACGTGTAAATCCTGCTCTTTTTGATCTGCAGTAGAAATAAGAGTGAAGAAGAAAATGACAGGGAACCCTCCAGGTTTTTGGGGTATTTTGAAGGTAGAAAGACATTTGAATAATTAAACGATAGTCATTCGCGCCCCGGGGGTCACAGACAAAATAACAGTGAGACGGCACTGACCTGCAAAGTGTCAATAAGTCTCTCCTTTTCAGTTCAACACGATGCCCGACACGACCGGCTTCTCCAGCAGTGTAACCCTGAAGGGTTTCACCATGAAGATGGAGGTAAAAACAAAAAAAACACACACACTCACACACACACACACAAACCAATGCAGCGTCTCACGTTCATGGATTAAATCCCCCCCCCGCAGGAAGTGCTGGACGCTAAGTGCGAGGCGGCGGACGAGGTGACAGGTGAGCTGGAGATCCTCAGCGTGGCCTCGCTGCGGCGCAGCGTCAGCCAGGTGATGGACGGGAAGGCCGCCACGGGAGAGGAGGACGCGTGGGACCCCAACATCTCGGGCCACGACAGCGGGATGGTGAGTGAGAAGCAGCGACCTCGCTCAGGAGGAGCAGTTCATTTAAATAAATAAAAATTAAAAATTAAAAATAACATCCAGGAAGGGTGTGAGATCAGGGCCCTCGTTTCACCAGCCGCGTCCCGCCTTTCAGTTCATGGACGACGAGGAGTTCGTGGACACCGTCAAGGGCTTCAGCACGGTGAGGAAGGAGCACACCATGTTCACCGACACCAACCTGTGACCCCCCGAGGACGACCCCTTGACCCCCCCGTGACGCCGTGTGTCCGACAGGCTTCGCTCGCAGCGATAAAAGTAACGCAACTCTGGAGTAACTATGGCAACTGGGAGGAGGTTGTTTTACAGCACTGACATATGCAGCTGCTTTTGTTTAAGACCAAAGAAAGGCAGATTTATTCACTTTTAAAAGAGGCGTAATTTAACTTTTTTTTTTTTGATGGCGTATTTACATGTTGACTTGTATTTGGATATTTTTTGTCGATAAAGCAGGAAACCTTTTGTGAACTTGCAACGTCTTTTTGCACAAATATACAATAACTGAGATAAGATAAAGCATTAGTAGCTATGCTTTGATATCAGTATGTGGTATATAAAGGACATGAAGCTGCTGGAGAAATGTCTCTATCAGTAAGAACAGTTGGTGGGTACAATATGGGATAAAAATACAAAGACATTATGACCTTTCACTATTTTCTCTCACAGAAAGAAGAAAAAAAAATCCACAGAATTCTTCACATATGAATTTATTTGAAATGAGTTGCAATGCATTGTGGGCATTCAAAACACATGTACCATTACAGTCAATAATATGGTTAAAAAACAACAACAAAACATTTACATAATAAATTAATTTACTGCAGTACCATATGAGAGAAACAAAAAAAAAAAAACCACAACTGGGGGGGATTGCATTTCATTAAAAACATAACGAGTCGTTTTAATGTACAAAACTTCCAGGCATTTACAAGCTTATTTTCTGTCGCTTGCTTTGTTGAACATTTATATATATATATATATATATATATATATATATATATATATATATATATATATATATATATATATTTATATATAAATATAAATCTCTAAATCGTAGTTACACTGATATGTCACTGAACTAGAGAGCAGACGAGGGGTTTCCCGCCTGAGACGTGAACCACAAAGACTTTTAGCTTTTGTATCAAATTTGCATCAACAGCAAGATGTGATCTTCAACTTTTTGACATCGTCAACTTTTCGATATCTTCTTAACGGTTTAAGTTTGAGCTTTTGAGTTTCCTGCACTCTGTTCCCCCGACATGCACTTGTCCCTTTAGTGTGATATTTAACGTCTGTAAACAAAAACAAATGAACGCTGGTTCGTGAGTGTTTCGCAGAGCAGTTGGAACAACGGATACATATAAATAGTTAAATATAGCACTACACGCTTCGGCCTTTTACAAAAGGAGTCATGTGGAACCCGTGAACTTTAGTCGGACCCCTTCGTCATGGCCCCAACCAGTAAAAAGATGGAATCCTACATCGACGCCCAATTAATCGTCGAGTTTTGCCGCCAGACGTCACGAACGCGTCGATCGATCGCCACTCGACCTCCAAACGGATGCTACGGTTTATTTTCTAGAAACATCTGCTGCTGCGATAAGGGGTTTGATCTCGAAGGCTTAACGCGTCAGATCAGTGGGGAACCCCTTTGAAGGTTGTTCACGCTCCTGAGGACCAGGTGGACGAAGGGCGTCGCGTCCAACAGCGATCTAGTGAGACGTCCACTACAGATTTCCACCACTACACGCCCGCTAAAGTGCTACCACGAAAAACCTCCACAACAGTTAAAGGGTTAACAGAGAGAGAGAGAAAACCCATAACTTATAACAGAAGCTTATCTACACATTTATCAGACCGAACATTATCTTAACGATATATTTCTCCTAAGGATGCGTTTTCTACGGATGCAGAAGAGTCTAACGAGGCGTTTTCAGACTCCTGGGAGGTGATGAGGTGGCTCAGAGGTCAATGAGGTGGCTCAGAGGTCAATGGGCAGCGTTTGTTCAATCGTGTCGCGATGTGGTCACAAAAAGGGGGGGGGGGGGGGGCTACAGGCGAGTCCCTAATCTCACCGATAAACAATTCTTTCTCCAAAAATAGGCTTCAACTATAAGTTCATCCAGCGATTTCCTTCTTAAGTCATTTTTACTTTTCTTGTCCTGCTTTTAAAAAGTTAAAAGTTTCCAAAAAAAAACTGTGCAATTTGTTCTCGTATACAAAATATTTCATTTTAACATTCAACTTACAGCCAAAAAACGGAGCGTACGGGCAAACCGTTTGCCCCCTTAGAAATTGGATTTGAAAAATATCAATCTCATCAACCCCGAGACAGCGTATGTAACCAACCAGCAAATGCTGTTAAGAGCAATAAAACAATTTAAAAAAAAGGATTTCTGCTCGAGGCCTCAGTCACAGATTCGGTCATGAAATACAGTGACGTTGATGCGTGTGAGATGCACCAAACGGAGGGTGGGCGGCTTCTCCCTTGCATCAGGCTGCTGGTGGAGCAGGTGGAATTAAAATGAACCCGATCGACACTGATCACTGGCGTCCATGCACAAATCATCATGCAGTCGGGCACTAAAAACAAGTATGAAGACCAGAGGAGTTAAATCTAAAGTTAAGATCTCAGGAAAAAACAAACAGTGGCAGAGTAAAAAAATAAATGAATAAAAAAATGCCACAAGGTAAGAAAGTTTATGAGGAAAAAAACGGGGAGGAAGGGGGGGGGGGGGGGGGTGAACCCGTTAACTGGGTCCCTCCCCTTCTACCGGATCCCTCCTCTGATGGTCCAACGGGAGGCTCGCCTGCGGCTTTACGTCGGACAGAGCACTGCGGAGACAAGAAGACGGCGGCCTCTGGTCAATGCCGCTGCCCGATGACCACTGAGGCTAGGGGGGGGGGGGGGGGGGGGGGTGGCATGAGCGTGTTCGTGTGTGTCAGGGGCATGATGGGAACTACAGCAAAGGGGCGAGTGAGGGAAGTTGAAGAAACCACCAAGACGCACTGAGAAAGAGCCAAAGGAGGAGCGGTTTTTTTTTTTGGGGGGGGGGGGTGGTGGTGGGGCTCTGAAGAGAAGGGTGAAGGTGAAGAATCGGTGTCAGGGCCTCACAAACCTCAGCGTCCACCGCTCTCATACCAGAGCTACCCAGAGGACAACGCAGCACAGACAGAAGACAAGGACGGCACAAAGGTCAACAGCGGCAAGAACGACCATCGCCCCCCCCCCTCTCCTCCCCTTCCAGTTTTACGCTTCCTATTTCAAGCAACAAAAGGGGGAGATGGCGTCTGACTGCCGGGTGGAGTGGAAACGGGGCAGCATCACCTGGGCTCGCTGCTAGCAGACCAACGGGGGGGGGGCAGTTAAAGGTGACGGGTGATTGTGTTTTACCTTTGAGAATGTAGTCTGTGAGCAGCGCAGGTACCTTCTCGCTGTCATCCCTCATGGCGTGCAGGACTAGCGGGGAGAGAGTAAGCGCATATATGTAAAGCTTGTGTGTGTGTGTGTGTGTGTTGTTTTTGGAAGGTGTCGAAACCACTCACTCTTTGTGAGGATCTGGAGGTCTTCTACTGCCGGGTAGCCCGTTTTCTTCTCGTAGGGGATTACTGTGGTCAGGTACTGAAAAAAGAAGATGGCGTAAGACACCAGGCCATAATCCTGTTACAAATGCAAGTGGACGTTTGACCCTTCGCTAAGTCCCGCCCCTCGAAGCGCAGACTGGCCAATCACAGCGTAGCGCCGAGGGACCCACAGCCAGACTCTCGTGCAGTCACATGGTGTGTAATAATAAAAGATGTCACCAGAGCGGTTTCTTTCTAAAACGTTACAATCCCTGTGATATTAGCAGTAAGCTTTAGCATCTCATTAACTCGCAAGGTACTGAAGGGGGCAAAAAAAAGGTTTGTTAGTTAATATTATTGTCCTTTGTCCCGATCGCCATGGTGATTTTAAGCAGTAGCCTCTATCTTTCAAACCCTTTGTTTGACCCTATGAATGCATATCGTTGACCTTTTTGATTTTTTACACTAATTTCAAAAAGGGACTGCATCGGTGACAGTGTGGACTTCCTGCTTGCACGGACAGCTTGAGGGAGAGGCAGCTTAGCAAGGCTTAGCAAAGGGTCACTCGCAGTAAAAGTCTGTCTATAAAGTGAGACAAATATTCCTAGGGCGATAAAGTGATTATTACGCAACAGTCCTCTCGGCTTGAAACAAAAAGGTACAAAAATATGGGAAAACAAATAAAGCCACGAAATATAAAGTGGTAAAATAAATGAGTTAAACCAACTGAAAGGTAAAAGAACATAAATTATACAAAAGAGAAAACAGAAGGAGGAAATGATAGAACGTTTGACACCAAAAGCCAGCAGCAGCTGTGGAGAAGGAAACATGCCAGTAGTAAAAAAAAAAAAAAGAGGAAAATACAAACAAATGGAAAAAGGAAAAACAATATCTGCAATAAAATAACATGCGAGTGGAAAGAAAGAACAGGGGCACCTGTTTGTCCCCTCCTGTGTGGCCAAAAGTTTGACGGAGGCCATTTTGAATGACATTGGAGAGTCCCTCCAGAGTGAGGAGCTACAAGGAGCAAGAGGAAAGGGAGGAAAGAAGAAGAGGAGTGAAGAGGTTTCTATTTTTAGAGAGCGAAGCAGCTCTCACGCGTCGCGCCTCATGCATATGGGCCTGCGCTGGGAGGAACGGATGGTTAGTGTGACCCCGCGTCCCCGTGACTCACCGTGCCCGGGACGTGCGTGCTGGCTGCCCTCTGGCCGTTGGGCCTGGTGCTGGTCGTGCTTCGGATCTTCTTCTTCTTGCGCAGCAGCTCGCAGTGCTCCTTCTGGCGGTTCTGCACGTCGATCAGCAGCGAGATGAAGCTGTTCTTCACCTGGTTTTTTTTGTTGTTGACAAAATCGTTGTTTTTTTTAGCATCAAACTGACTCTTACTTTTGAAGTTCTTCCTTATTTCGAGGCTGCAAAAGAATTCTATTTTCAGCCGCAGCCAAAAATACACGGTGACATCTACGACGTTCAAGCGAATCGTATTTTAAAGAGCCGTCAGACTACAGATGTCTTCTACAGATCTACCATTTAAAAGCCTCTTTACAACCCGACGTTCCTCTTGGAAGTGTCCGACGGGCAATGTGCTTCTCGGCCGTCGCCGTGGCAACACGGAAAACGCTAAAAGAAATGAAAAGCACCTCCTTCTCGTAGTCCAGCTCATCCCGCAGCGCCAGGGCCTGGATCAGCTCTTCGCTGTAGCGGCCAATGGCCGCCTCCACTCCGTCCAACGTCTCCGTCAGCTCAGACAGGGACAGCTGACGCAGCCCTGAGGAGAGACACGTGTTCATCTACGGCGTGAAAGGCAAACATCAAAAAAGGTGGAAGGGTGTTACGTGTGTATCCATCTCAGTTGTGAATATAGTAGTAACGCTTGTTCCGACATGTTAACCACACGACGTCTTCTTCTTAAGATACACAGATACATCAGAAGCGAAAGCTACAGACCTGAGGCCAAGTGGGCGCAAAAAAAAAAAAAAAAAAGCCAAATAGATGCCGTTGATTATGTAACAAAAGACGTAATTGCTGTCGGTTTGGCTTTGTAACACATTACGTAAGAACGTTAGTGCGACCCATTGCACATCATTGAGAGATTAAGATAACTGTCAAATGGCGGTAAAGTGTGAAAAGAAAGGGGACAAGAGGGGGGGGGGGGGGCGCACACAAAGACTGATAAAAGCGTTATTCTCTTCTTGAAAAACGTTTGTGCGCGATGGCACTCACGGTCCTCGTAGCTGGTGTTGGAGCCCGAGCGCTTGAGGTCCTGAGACAGCATCGACAGGTCGGAATGGGAGGGGCTCTCGTCGTCCTCCGGGTCCGGAGACTCCTGCATCATCTCCTCGATCTCCTCGATCACCTTGACAAACACAAATGTTTTTTGTTTTTTTTTACGTTTATGTGATTATGTGACAGTACCTCATGTGGGTGTTGTGTGTGCAGGAGGGAGGAGGTTTGTCATTTTACGGCTGAAGCTGAAGGTGCTGGGGACTCCATTAAGTCGGGGCGGGGGTTATGTGATACACTGAGATCTTTCCAAACAAGAGCTATTGTGCCCCTAGTTACTTAACTTGGTTTGTCCTTTGTTGACAGCGTTATGAAAGTGTGTGTGTGAGGCAAAAATAAAAGAGCTGAATGTGCTCCGAGCATCATGACCTGCTAAAAACACATTATTAAAAAGAGGCTACTTGGGAGGACTGGGCCTCAGCGCGAGGCCCCCCCGGGATGCTCGTTAAGGGTTGTCTTTGGCTTGGCCAACCTTTCTTTGCCTCTGTGCACGTTGGACAGGTCACCTGATCGGCTGTGAAGAGCGGCTCGTCGCTGATGCAGGAGACGATGATGGAGTGCATATCCATCTGCTCCCTGAGCTCCTCGTCGTCGGACAGATCCAGGGACTGGTTATTAGTCTTCTGGGAAGGAGGGGGGGGGGGGGGGGGGGGGAGATTTGAGAAGGAGGGACCAGAGGAGATAAAAAAAACTTGGATGAGAGAACAAACAGGGGGGGGTTAAGCAACTCCTGCTTACACTTGCGTCTTGTCTTCTGCAAGGTATCAACGGCAGTGCTCCGTTATGTAAAAGGTGGCCTGTGCATTGAGCGTGTTACACTTAGGGGCCGGGGGGGGGGGGGGCAGAAGCGGGGCCTTCGGCTGTACCTCGTGCTCGGAGATGTTGAGGGTGGGCAGGTGCAGGGAGCGAGTGTGCGACGTCTTCCAGTCCACGGCCATCACGTTGCCGTAGTTGTCGGTCAGAGCGTTCCACACCCTGGAGGAAAGCCGCACGGTTACAACACACAGCAGATAAAGACGGACGCTGCTTCCTTCTCTTTTTGCCCTGACTCAGCATTACTCCGCCCCCCCCCCCCCCCCCCCCCTCGAGACCACAGACGAATGAAACAACTCCCTAATTAATCGCTATGTATTTTCCCCAAATGTGTATCTAGAAGATAGTAGAGCGGTTAAAAAAAAAAGAGTCTACGGATAATTTCAGGCGAGTTAGAAACCGGGTCGTCGTCGTCACGCCAACGGGCGCCTTGAATGTTCGCTGTCAAACAAATAAATGATGTAAAACATCATGAATAGTATTTTACAAGAATAAAAGATTGTTGCAATTGTCCTAAATAAAAAACACCCTTCCAGCGTGCCACATTTGGAGATTTTTTTTTTACTGAAGCATTGTGCATGTTTAAAATAATAATAATAATAATAATCTGTGCAGAACGTATCAAGTACACATTGGGGTCCCTGTGCTGTTCCTCCTGGCCCGGACTGCGGCGAGCAGAGAGAGGACGGATGCTGTGAACCCATGTGTCAGAGAGGCTCTGCGTCGTCAGGGCCCCCCCCCCTCCCTCGCTCGCTCGCACAAACAAACACATATTTACATAACATGCATCTTTCGCCCCGAAGTGCTCATGCACAGCGAAGAGACGGGGTGGGTGGTGTGAAGGGTTGTTCTAAATAGGGCAAAGGCTGGCAGGAAATATAGTTTCTGTGCCTCCAGCAGTGACACGGTGTCGGACACGTGCCTGCATGACTGAACGCACGATTAGCTGCAGTTCCACTGGGAGCATTTACATAAAAACAACAAGGGCAGTCCAAATTTAATGGGGCATTCTTTTTTTTTTTTTACTCCTATCATTTCCTTTAAAATGATTGCATTGATGTGGTTTATCTTGTAAATAATGAATCCACGTGCACGGCTTTGCTTCAACACAGACCCAATTGGAATTCTCCGTCCTCGCTCCCAAAACCCCGGACCCCGGCCCTCCTCGTCACCCCCCGCTGTCCGTCTGAGCTCCGGCCTTCCCCAGGAGAACTTGTTAAGCGCCTGGGCACGTCCCGCTAAAGAGCAGCCACCCAGAAAAGAGCTTCACCGAGTTTGGCACCGCTCTTTGGGCTCCTACGAGCTGCTGTCCAATCATTGCGCTCCCTCTTTTATCTACAGACACGTAGATGACAGATTCATCAACTCGACCTAACGACTAGAAGTTGCTGCTCTGTAGCTGATCTTGAATAAAGTTTATGTGGCACAGCACTTAACGATTCGATTTTGTTGACCACCGCGTGACATTTTGGTCAGTTTGTGCCATTATTGAGTCGTCATGAACGCAGAACTTTTAAATCCCAGTTAATGTCGTTATGGGAATGCAATCAAGGCTCTGGATCTTAGGCGACGAACTGCCAAACTCACCATTCGAACCGGAGTTCGGTGAGGCACAACATTGAAAACAAAAGCAACGCATTTGAACCCACATCCCCACGACCGACTTCCCGTTTTGGCGGCGGAGGTGGGGGATGCTTGATCACGCACTGCGTGATTTAGACGTGACGGCCTGACCGTGTTGCAATGTGCAGCAGAAGGCAGGAGGAGGGTGATTAAAGCAGCCCACGCAGCTCATGGAGTCCCAGTGACGTCCGTGTTTTGAGTGGGATCGGCGCGACCGACTGCTGGGGAGTAAGAGCGCGCGGTGTCACGTGATCGCGTTGCCACTGGGAAGGCTGTTACGGCGGCGAGGATTTAGATAGTGAAAGTGCAACCTTGTCTTAGGGAGGAGGAACAGCGGGGCTTGTAAACACGTTATGGATCAGTGGCTTGATAGCTGAACATCAAACAATATGTCATGACATCGAGTAGTGGTAACGTGGCAGGACACACACACACACAGAAAGAGGAACACACAGAGGCAACATACTCTCTTCGTTCGTCAATGATCAAATCATCCAAATATGCTGGCTAATCGTTTTTATTTAATATTTGTGAGACTATAACGTTTTTTTTACTTCTCCATGTCTAAATAAAAACAACACACATTCAAGTGTGTAACGTTAAGTTAAGCTGGCGATGAAAAAAACGGGTACAAACCCCGTTGTGACGAGACAGATTGTGTGTTTTCTTTTGGCAAACAAGCACCGGTTTGCTAACTTTGGACAACACTGATTGCGGCTAAGCTAGCAGCGTAACGTTAAGCTTAGCCGAGAGAGGCTAGCGAACATTAGCTAAAATATGTAAAGTTGGCGTTGATAAAACTGCCACAAAATTCGCACTCACTGGTCGTCTTTCAGGTAGTCTTCCTCCGTGATGGGTTTAACGGGCGCGATGTTTTCCGTCGCGGTGTTGTAGTTTCGGAAACACACTGTCAGCTTTTCGTCGAAGTCCTGGACGAGGTCCTCCATCGACTTGAAGCTGCAGATCTCCCCCGAGAAACTGTTGTCCAGGTCGGAGAAATCGTCGAGGCCCGACGACGGCTCCCCGGCATTCGAGTTCAGCCGGTCGTCCGACTCCGCGGACGGCTGGAACTCGTTAAAATCCTGCCAGTCCTCGTCGAAGTGGGCTAACGGCGCCGCCATGACTGCCGTCGGGTGTTCGGTTGACGGACAGTTGGACCCCGCGACGAGGCTCTGTTTGGCGGCTTCGAGACACTTGACTGGACGGTAAAGCGGAGCGGTTGAGAAAGAGAGAGAGAGAGAGAGAGAGGGGAGTGGGCGGGCCAGAGTGACGTCAGTTTAGACTCGGCCCCCTTTTCGCTCCACTTAGATGGAATTATCCACAGAACATTTTTCTTCCACTTATTTTTCAATGTTCAACAACAAAACTTAAACTTTCAGGTTCACGTTTTTTTTTGTCGAATGAACAAAACTTTTGACCTGGATTTGGCTTCATAGATTTGCAGCTCTGGAGAACAACTAAATCAATTTAATCAAATACTGTACATATATTTTTTTTAAAGAGTACTTCCATTGGCTGACACTTTACTCTTGTTGTGCGTTGCACTCAATTAAATTCAGATACAAAATAGCAACAAAGGGAATCTTAAAACAATTCCCAACTAAAATTGGCCTCACCTTTACCTGCTGCAGCATTAACGTGATATATATGTCACTAGAATACAATAATATAAGATACAGTGTCTGAAAATAGTCACTCTGAAAAACCGCCTTTTATTTGTACCAGAGCATTTCCTTTGCGTAATATTTCTGATTGTACCTATGCAGAGGACCTATGGTGAGTTAAAAGTATTGACAATAATCCAGCCCTTTGCTTTCAAAGTTTAATCTTAATGAGGTGTAGATCTTAAAGGCTGACCAAGCCTTAATCCCTTCATCCCTTTATCCGATTATTTAGTTCAAATTGTCTTATTGCTGGATCGATGACCTTTTTGAATCCTTCCCACTATATGATTCTTATATTTAACTTAAAGTAGGCTTAATTTTTTATGTTGTTGTTGCTTCACAAATTGACCACCAGGTGGCAAAAATGTGTCAGTAAAGTGGTCAATATTTAATAAATAACGCATTATATGGATGTACACAAAACATGTTAAATACATCTATTGTGGAATAATCCTGTACATTAAAAACAAATATTATTTATTGTATCACAATGACAGATGATAATGACTGTGGGTCATTTTCTATTCCATCCAGGACTTTTGTTCTTCAAGTTCAAACTACATTTTACCCAATCACACTTTTATTTCAAACCACTTTACACCACAAAGCCAATATCAGTCAAGACAGAAAGGGAAGAGCCACCTGCCTGCAAAAGCATGTTAAAAAAAAGCATTGGAATTTTTCCAAATTCCATGATTTTGTTATATTTGTTCGGTATCGTCACAGGATTATTTACTTCATTATTTTTTATATTGAACATTTTGTGTCTAAAAGATATTCTCACACTTTGTTGAAAATAAGACTTACTCAACATAATGTCTTTATTGTGCAATTGCTTTAATCATATGTAATTGCATTGAAGATTCCTGTGTTAAAGGGAAGATGGTTTTCATTTGTCTCTTGGGGCCTTTGCCCGCTTTATCGTCAAACTCGGCGTTTTCATTTTTCAAAACCCTGAATGCTTTATTGAAAATATGCATACATGACACTTTTTCCTACACAACATTACAAAACGGTACAATCACTTTTGTAAATAACACATTGAACGCAAAGCCGCACGTCAGCCCATATCCCGCCATATCCCAAGGAACTTAGAGATGCTACAGTAAGCCCTTAATATCCCCCACACCCATCACCTCAGAGAGAGAGAGAGAGAGAAATAAGACATAGTTTAATCCAAAACAACTCCCTTGGTAACCAAAGACAAAAGAAGAGCAGACACAAGGTTCATATAGACACAGCATTTGTCACCCGCGGGTGAACGGTGGGCTTTACCCGGAACGCTTGTTGTATTGTTTTTTTGTTTGTTTAATGTGTGCGATTCGACTCGAGTCGTCTGAAATGGTGTCAGGTGTGGAAGAGGAGTCCATTCTGCAGTCCAGGAGTTGAGACACAGGTTTCCAAAGTGGGGGGGGGGGGGGGGGGGGGGATATAAGAGACCACGACACGGAAAAATAACACCAGTGTGCTTTCAGGGGACTTGGCTTCAATGAGGGTCGTTCAACAATGGCACACCAAGAGTGAGAGAGAGAGTTCATTTCATTACACAGATTTTCACATAAAGGAAACTCTTGAAAAGGCGAGGGGGGGGGGGGTTAGCTCAAACCTGATTTAGTCGTAGGTAACACACTCCGTAGAAACACTTCCCACTCTAACTGGCATGGGTGTTACTGTGCATATTCATTTGTATTAGGAGATAAAATGCACTAAAATGCAACTAAAAAACAAAATATTGATTTATATATGAAATAATAACAGGGGGGCTATAAAGACTACAAAAGAAATAAGGACTCCAAATGTCTGGTTATATTTTAATATGATCATACAGGGATAAAGGTAAACCAAAAAATGATATAATGTGAACAAAAACATTGATGTAACAAAAAAGTTCAATAAAAACAGACAGAAAAGCGCTGATTTTAAACATGTTTTACTGTATATCAGTCTGTAGCAAATAGTCATTACATACCCTCAAAAAGGGAGGAAGAAAGCTTTGAACGGGGCGCATTGAGCACAGAATAAATTGGCCAGAGAGCAAAGGGAGGGGGGTGTGGGGGTGTGTGGGGGGGGGGGGGGGGTGTTTAACGTAACGCTGACTTCTCTCTAAGTTCCAAGAGTGGCCCTCGTGCTGCTATGCCCTCTGAGGGGGGCCCACGTTCAGTTCCGCAAAGTCTACAGGACGACGGGTCACTGCCCGCGGCGTGGCGAGGGTTCCATTCCTTCAGCTCAGAGTCCGTGCCATTTCCAAACCTGTGAGCCGTCCCCCACCGGGCCGAGAGGACAAGACTGTGACTAGCTCCTGGATTTATGCCAGTGCAGTTGGTGAGGAGGGGGGGGGGGGGGGGGGGGGATACGGACCGAAGATTTGTGTGCAACTGTATGAACAGGAAGGCAGAGTGTGTGTGTGTGTGTGTGTTTTAGGATTACAGCGTGGGGGGGGGTTGGGGGGGGGGTGCTTCTGGTTGTTGGTGCCTCTCGTCTCTACGGCCGTGCCAACTACTACTCGTCCACAAATTACAATCAATAACTTCTCATATGAAATGACCCCTTCGCTAATGACACAACAGTTTTACAGCTTTTTTTTTTTTTTAAACATGCCTCACTCAAACTGCTCATCCTTTTTTTTTTTCTCTTCTTCTTCTTCTTCTTCTTTTTACCCACACTAGGCGATCCGCTGCCAATAACTCAGGGCCACTCGGTAAAGGAGAAAAACAACAAAAAAATTAGAATGTAAAAATTATAGCCCCAGATTAAAGAAAAGATTTTCTTTTGCAAAACGGTGCTCACATATTCCTTGTTCCACAGATAGAGGTCCCGACGGAGCTTTGGATAACTTAGAATTGGTTTAAAATCCTCTTTACAATTTTACTACGGGATTAGGAGCACGGAGGGGGGAGGAGGAGGAGGAGGAGGAGGGGGGGGGGTGAACCTTCTGCTGGTGTGAATTGAACACGCATACAAAAAAACAAAAAAAACAAGCGGCAATTACACCTGCGCGAACAAATGTCAGGTCTCACACACACGCACACACACACACACACACACACACACACACACACACACACACACACACACACACACACACACACACACACACACACACACACACACACACACACACACACACACACACACACACACACACACACACACACACACACACACACACACACACACACACACACACACACACACAGAGGGCAGTCACCGGTGTGCAGTCCAACTCGCACTTGAAACTCTTTCACATCCGAGAGCGTGTCTTTTGGGTAAAGGTCAAAGCATGTGTCCTGACAGTGGACGTGGACGTGGACGTGGACGTGGACGTGGACCCCCCCCCCCCCCCCAGCCGCCGTTGATATGTGAACTGTGAATCCCTCCGTCCATCTCCTCCTAGGCAGATGTCATGGAGTTGTGCGGTAGATAGCTCGACAAAAGGGGGGGGGGGGCAGGGAGCAGGGGAGTGAGACTGGGGGAGGGGGGGGGAGGGATGTCAGCTGGAGACATTACAGCCACTGTCTTTGTTAGAAGTTAAATTAAGGAATTAAAAGTTTTTTTTTTTTTTTCTTTCTAATGTCGAGAAACACAAAGTGGAATCTTGGCGCTAAAGCTTTCCACGGGCACTACTTCAGCTAAGATTCACCTCTTAAATGAGAATTACGCTATGACTATTATAAAAAAATTCCAACATTGAGCATAGCCTTTTTTTTGTGTTCTTTGTCAGCTGGTCGGTCAGTTTTTTTGTTGTTTTTTTTCCCCCCACGGCGGATTTTTCAGCCTTCTTCCAACTGATCGAATGCGAAGAATATAGCGAGAGCGTGGGGGAAGAGGAGAATACACACACAGAAGAGTTGCTATATCCCCCTACGCACCACCCTCCCCCCCAACAATACCCCACCCGTGTCCGTGGAGACATCATACAGGCGATGGTGCGCGAGACAAACAGGCAGACAGATGCGGTCCAATGAGAAGACGGCTGGTCTGCGCCGTCAGTCTGGGGGCATCGCTGGGACTCGATGTGCTCCAGGCTCCAAGACCCTTGCATGGCCGGTGACCATGTAGCAGGGGGTGTGGGGTGGGGTGGAGGGGGGGGGGGTGGTGGGGTGAAGACGGGTCGGTTGGATCAGGACAACAAGCCGCTCCAGCTCGCCAGTGGGGAGCGGGGTTCGTATCCCGCTGGGCATCGACTGGCTTTCCTCTTGGTCGGGGATCAGGTTTTGGTCGAGGACCCGAATTTTCAGGGTGTCCGTGCGTCACCTCCACCGTTTTCTCAAGGCCCGTCAGGAGACAAATTTTTACTCACTTTAGTTTTCTCTTTTGTCTTGGTGACTTTTTGTTTGCTATTTCTTGCTTTAGGTCGGCGTTGGATTTGGATTTGCCCGTTTTAGATTTTAGTTTTATTCTGGGATTCTTGGATTGTTGTTAAAGACAGATGTCATCTGCTCCATAAGTGACTATCAACTGTCCATGTTACTGCAGTTTTCTGAGGAGAAAAAAAAGAAAAGAAAGAAGAACAAAAGACATCAGGCAAATATAGAGACACCGTGTCACTTAAGAACATCACAGCCGTGACGTTGTTACCTAAAAGCCATCCAAGTGTCACCATAAAGCTGCGACCATCATTTTGGGGCGGTTAAAAAAAAAACAACGTTTACTCGCTATCGGGGGAAAAGTTACCGGTGAGTCCGTCCGCCTCTTGTGTGTCGAGAAAGGGCGCGGGACCCCAGACGCGCACGGTGCCGTCATCTGAGGCGGAGGCCATGAGTCCCGGGATGGCCGGGTTCCAGCTCACGCAGTTGACGGTGCGCGTGTGGCCCGTTAGCTCGGCGATGGGCAGTTCTCCACGCCTGTGCCAGATGTACACTTTGTGGTCTGTGGAGAGGGGGGGGGGGGGGACAAAAGGCAACCGGGCAGGCGGAAGTGAATGGATTTACGAGATCACAGGGATAGTTGAGGATTAAAGGGAAACTATGAAAGGGTGGGTTTATGTGAGTAAACGCGTCACACGGAGCGAGGCCTGGCTGCTTTTTTTTAATTAAACACAATGCTCCCAGCGAGACACTTCGCTCCCAATGGCCACAGAGCGAGATTGGAAAAAGTCAGCCTGCTTGCCCTGTCAATGCGTTTTCTCTGCCGACTGTACCTTCGCTGCCGCTGGCGATAAAGTCTTCGTTGTGTCCTCCGAAGCAGGAGTGGATGGTGTAGAAGCCCTGGGTCACACCTTGGTATTTCCTCACCAGCACTCGGTCCTGAAGGTCCCACAGGTGCACTCCCTACGGGAACGTTAGTGGAGGAACAGCCTATAAGTGCTGAAACACCCGGCACAGTTGCTCTCCAAACAACGTGCTCTTCAGAAGCAAATCAATCTCAAATATGGAGTTGGTCAAAAAGCTTACCTGAGTTGCTACATTTAACAAAGCTAATCTTCCGTTCTTTGAAACAGTAAAAGACATAATGGGGTGGTCCTCCTGAACTCTGTAAAGGACGTGGAAACAAAACACAGGCCATCAGGCTAATAATTCAACCTCAGTCGAGATAGAAGACGGCCAGAGTGGGTACATACATGTTTCTGTCCGTAAGGTCCTCGAAGTTGTAGCCCCTGATACGTTGGTGGGTGTCGGAGGCCAGCACTGCTCTGCCATCACCCAGGCACCACAGACACTGCACCCGCACGCCCTCCCAGGAGTCCAACAGGTTACCGTCTAGGTCCTGAAACCGAGAAGAGTGTTTACCAAACGCGAGGCTGCGAGGTCAAGGTTAAGGTCAAACTGCTTTCCTTCCTCTCATCATGAGAGGTGTGCGGATTTTAGCACACACACACACACACATCATTATCATCATCAGCTATACAAAAGTATACAAAGTCAAATGCAGCACGCCAAAATACATGAAAGAAACATGCTAAAAATAAATATTGTAATACTCATCCAGCTTAAAGCAACCTGGTTAAAGTTAGTAATTCAGCATTTTTAACACAGCTTATTCTTCATCTGTCTGATCAATACAATAAATCAATATATACACTAATGAACAGACACACAGTTAAGCATTGATTACAACATCAATACTGTGTTATTCCATCACAATAACCCTCTTTGGAGAAAATGGCGCCTCCACTTACACACTGATAAAACTGCCCCCTCTGTCCTCCGGTGACAAAGCGTTTGCCATCAGGATTCCAGGCCACGCTGGTCAGACTGTCTTCATGGGACTGGGACATTTTGGTCCGCAGCTCCCCCGTCTGCTCATCAAGGGTAGCGGCAGAGTCGGTCAGAAAAACACGAGCAGTGGAAAATAATGGAGGAAGGGGGGGGGGGGGGGGGGGGGGGGAGACAGCAAGAAGAAACATTAAGTGAGAGAGGGGGGTGGGGGGGGGGGGGGGGGTGGATCGAGTGCAGTCAGCCCACAGAGGATCTATGGGAGGCCTACGGCACGGATTAACCAGCTCCCGATGCGTTTGGGTACAAGTGCTTAACACTTGTGTGAAACACGCGGCCCCGTTTCGCGGAAACATGCGTTGTTCGACAAGTGGAACACGTACAGGATGATGTGCGGCGGGGTATGACGCGCTCGTCAAAAGGTACCTGAACATTCCAGAGCCACAGCTCGGAGCAGTCGTCGGGTCCGCAGGCGATCAGGTAGGTGTCATCCGGACTCCAGGCTAAATAAGAGACGCCGTACGCATGACCCTCCAGGGTCCGCAGCAGCTTCAACTGGTGGCTCTCCTACATGAAGACAGGGGGGGGGGGGGGGGGAAGAGGACTATGAGGAAATTAATTCTCACGGCCTCCGGTATAAGTTTTCAAACCAATGTCAAAGGGCCCATTGAAGTCTCAGGACATCAAGGGAAAGGAAGTCAAAGAGAAGGATTTCTTTGTCCTCATTTCATGTCAAAGGATCCGCAAGGTTAAAGGATTTCTTAACTATTCCAGATGTCTGATAATGGACTGAAATGTCATTTGGTAGATAGAGTAAATGTGCCTTCAACTAAAAAAAAAAACACCAGTGTTCCTTATAGAAAAATACGACCACATTTTAATGCTAATGATGCAAAACATTTTTATTATGAGTGATGAAAAAAGTTGTAGAAGATAAAAGTGGAATGTTATGTATTTCTAAAGATAATGTCTCATTATCGAAGACTTCAAATAAAAAAAAGCTGTGTTGACAGGCATATTACATATAAACATGAGAAATTCTAAGAAAGTACATAACTGTAGGATGCATATTTGTTAAAATTTCCAATAAATCAATGTAAAAGCCCTGATGACATCACAGCAGGGCCTTTGAGCTTTGGACTAGAAATGTGTTGATTTAAGGCTGTTTTCACACTCACCGGGTCCACTTGCCAAATTATGACTGTAGTGTCTTTGGAGCCGGTGGCGAGCTTGGTGCCGTCATTTGAGAACTTGCAGAACCACACCTCGTTGCAGTGCTCTGTCAGAATCTGTTGAGTGTAACAGGGGAACTGCTTCCTGTGATAGGGGAAAAAAGCCAAAAAAAGGGTTAAAATTGTCATTATGCAAATTAGAAATAGTGGCTCTTCTTAGCTGTCAGTATCTCAACACGTTCAAAGGTTCAAACTTATGAAACCACAATGACGGCCATATCGGAGGAGAACGCTGCTCGGGGCGTCTCGGTGAGACCGACAAAAACAAAACGTAGAAATAAAATAGAAAGCCGTAAAAGTTATGAGTCGACAAATGAGTTGAGAAAGCAAGGCCTTCTGTGCCTCGACATGGGAACTGATGCAGTTTGACAATCCAAAATTGAAGTCTCGAAGGGCCCCGAGTAGCATGCTACCTGTGCGGAAACCAACCTGCTGCAGACGTGATCGAGGAGGAGGGAGACCGAGTCCAGATTACTGTCCAGCTTGGTGTTGTGATAGAGGCAGCGGTCCCTCTGCAGCTCCACCGCCTGCCGCAGGAGGGTCTGCATCCGCCGAGGGGGCAGCATCACAGAAGGCGGCAGGTACGCTGCAGAGCGATAATTTATATTGTGGCATTTTAGTAGTGATGTCGATATGTAACATGCGTGTCGGCTCCGGGGGAGGGAGGGGGGGGGGGGGGGTATAGTGCATAGATATGCGGCTCCTCACTCTGTAACTTGTCCAGCAGTCTGCAGCGTGACGCGGTGCCTTTGCCCTCCCACTCTGCCTTGGCCTTCAGGTCCTCAGCGTGGCTGCACATGAGGTACCTGTAGGAGGTACATGAGCACATAGATCAGGGATAAAGAAAACGGGGCGGTTGTCTGTTCACAGAAACAGGCCCGACATTGATTCAATCCATCGATGTGAACATTCCGGGAAAAGCAATCAAAGTCGGGCCAGTTCGGGAACAAGAAAAAACAGGAATCAGGGTTCAACAGTGGAAAGATCTTAAAGGCCCTGTGATTGTTGACTATAGTCATGTTTTCCCTCTCCATAGAAGATAAATACACATCAGTACCAAAAACAGGCGTCCCCAGCCTATAATTAATCCTGTAACTGTAAATGAACGGGTGGACATGGAACCTGTAAAACGTACCCGCTGAGTACGTGGATGCGGTCTGTGTTGTACTTGAGCGGCGTCAGCTCTCCTCGGAGCACCTGCAGAGCCTCCAGGACTTTTCCATCCTCCAGATATTCGAGGTACTTCTGCTGCAGCAACAGGAACTTCATACGCTAAGCAAAAGTGGGAGAAAAATATAGAGAAGATTATCTTTTTTTATTCTTTTTTTTTTTTTTTTTTAAGGAGCGAGACTAAAAAGCTTATACGGCTGTGTCAGGTTCCTCCTGCTATTGCTAAGCACCGGTCCAACGGCTCGACTGTAGCGGGACATTAAGCTTCATGTTTTGAAATGTTACAGCTGTGCATTGCAATAAAAACCATCTGGAATCCTATTTTTAAAAAAGAAAGTATCCCAAATGACAAGTATCACTGGGCATAAAATTAGAAAAATGGTGGCATCGTGTTTTCATGCTAAGAACTCCTTTATAGTGGTGCAAGACACACAGCAATGCCACTAGCCTACTTTACAGCGTAAACACTTGAGATAGAAAAAGAAATGTAACGGTATCGAGAGTCTCCGGCTTATCTCAGGTGTGCAGAAGGAGCTGTGGCCCCTGACAACGGTTCAATCCACATGAATTTATAAAAGGCAACACCCACCCACAAAGGGTCTCCAAACAACACACACACACACACACACACAGCCAGCTCTCCACCAGAACTGTGCCACAAGTGAACTGTCGACAAGGAGTAACGTGAAGGTCGTGTTGACAAGGACAACACCGACTCGCTACAACTCAAGACCTAAAATGGCTACCCACAGTTTCCCTTACAGTTTAAAACCAACTGCTTTGGCCCCTTTTCTCAAATCACCCAGCTGGTGATGGCAGTTGGACAGATTTTTGAGCAGACTCTTAAGACACAAGGGACCATTTTTTAAGCTAATTCTGTCTGCTCATTAGCATGCTAGCTGGGGCTAATTCGCTCCATTTCCATTACTGTCCAACATTTTAGCAATTAGTATATAATCCATGTTCTTTTAGAATATTTTGTCAAAACAACAACTTCAGGAAGACTTCTATATTTGTCTGTTTTTTCGGTTTTGGATGCTCTACATACAGTTCAGAACAAATAAATGGCTTCTGTAACTTTTCAAAACTAGTATATTGGCTGATACTTTTCAAATATTACATATTTATTTCTACGAAATTGAATTCTGAAAGTTATATATTATGTAATAAACACATATACTAAAATTGAAGAAAATATACTAGCAATCAGAGTACAATGTACGTACCATTTGAAAACATATTTGCCCATTTTCTGCACTGCAATTACTATTTATGCATTTGCAACCCCCCCAATATCAGCTAATCATAAAGCCTCTAGTTGCATAGAACATACACTAGGAATCAAATTCATCAAGAAATAACATGAACAGTCCTGTGTCAATTCTGTGTTTTAATTAGTTTTCATCAATCCAAGGACAAACTAAAGGGAAAAAGCAGGAAGAAAAAAAAACATCCTCACAAAGTCTAACCAAATGTTGCTTTGAGAAGTTGGGTATTTATTCCATACATATGATCTCAATGAGATCATTGTCTCCATCCTGCTGTGTCATCCACAAACATTTATTTTGCTTTCAGCGATGCACAGCAAGAACCTGCAGCCTTGCATTATAACGGTACCATTCTAGAACCTCCAGTTTTGCCTTCTAACCGACTGGTGTCATTCAGTTGAGTTCAAGGGGAGCTTACCACAATGGCATTGGGAGAATGCATCAGTGCTCTCAGCTCATTGAGATCATTCTCAGCCTGGATCAAAACAAAGGGAGGGCGATGGAGGGGAGAGACAGAGAGAGACAGAGACAGAGAGAGAGAGAGAGAGAGAGAGAGAGAGAGAGAGAAAAGGTCAGCTCAGCAGTTTACAGAAAAAAATAATTCACAAAGGCATTCAAACAGATCACTGTCTTATTTATGGATTAAGATGAGTAAATTCAGGATATGACAATAACTCTAATGTCAATGTACTGTGACAAAGAAATATGAATACGTATTAAACAAATACTGACTTCTTCCCCAATCAAAACTGTGGTTGGCTCACGATTGGTTTGTGGAAAGCACAACCCAAAAGGCACCTCTATTTTCCTTAGTGCTGGTGTTAATGACGTAAGGTCATTATTCCAAAAGATTACAAATGGCATGTTTAATGGAATGGGTACTTTTTCCTTTTTAGATAACCTCAGCTCTTAAATGTTGGAATGAGTAATTCTGCTGCGGGACGGAGTAATTCAGCTGAGAGTGTTGATTTAAAAGCCAATTACACAGAAATGTCTGGAACTATGCTAATATGAACCTAATGTTTGACACATTATTGATGGTGCACATTATCGGCCCTAATAAGAGGCCTCACAACGTCCTTCAGCAATGCTCTGCTACGCTAAAGGTGCTCAGGATCTTTTAACATAATGAAGTGCCCATTACTAGACATCTAGCTCTCCATTTTGCTACAGAAATGACAAAAAAAAGTGCTTAATTTATCATAACAACGACCAGTTTTTCCTTAATAATTCAAGACCCTTTGACCCAGCTAACATTATATATGACCAGATGTTAGATTTTTCAGTTGGCAATAATAAGAAGCACCAGCATGTCGACAGTAAGACCCATTAGTCATTGTTTATTTCATTGGTACTCATCAGAAATATGTACTAAAAAAATGAACAAAGTATTATTCATATAAAAAAGGTTGTGCAACTGTGACCTAATGCAGACTTATTATTATTACCACTATAAAAACTCTCACAGGCCTCCTCCAACACTTCTTAACAGGAATGAGGTTAGTTTATATAGACACCGTTGTAAATTAGATACTTGTATGCTCGTTTCTGAATAATAACACTCACCAGTTACCCGTCTATCAAGGAGTGTACTTTTATGTAACCGCGGTAACCAAAAGACAAACCTTGTCCCACTCTCCCTCCATGACATGGTTGCGGAATTTGGTAGCAGAAGAGTGTTCCAGTCGGCAGCCTGATTCCTGCATCAGCAGGTCAACTGTCTGACTGCAGAGACACAGAGAGATGAGGGAGGGGGGGGGGGCAGAGAAAGTTAGGCTGGAATATAAACGCAGCACACGTGGACTTTTGGGACAAAGAAAATGTGAGCTCAATAGTATAGTGAGGAAAAGTTAGATCATCATAGTCACATGAGGTGGTATTTCTAGGCATATTAAGGCATGATCTGGCCCCCTTTGGCATTTGGACCCTGTGACTGTGTGCAGTGTTTTACGAGCATTTCAAATAAAAGGGAGGATATTTACAAACCATATCAGGACCGGGACAATAACAACACGATTCAGTGACAATGAAAGGACAGGTTCAAGGCCTACGGCGTCTGGGGAAGCCAGTCGGAGCAGTTGTGTCACCAGAGCGTCATTTGTGCACAGTCGGAGGTTCAGTAACGTGAACCGAGCTTCCACTGCAGTAGGCACGATCCTGTCAACCACCGACCATAACCATCTGTCCAAAACTCAACTGAGATATGTTCCTTTTGTGTGTGTGAGATAGTAAAAGTGGGTTGGGGGGCGGGGGGGGGGGGGGGGGTGGCTGACACCTTCGGCACGATGACATCATTCTCAGGTACCAACGGAGTGGCGCAGCAGCTGTGTTGGGCCTCTCATCCAGCTGACTGCAACACTGATTTCTCTTGCATTTCCCCAGCTGAAATGTAGGGGCTCTGTTTCATACCAGCCCGACGTCATGCGTGTCCCCGGGGGGCCCACCCTGCGTGTAAACATAGCTCCGTTAAGCGGGTCTTCTGTAAAAGCCCCGTAATGGACGCTGCACCTTCTCAGATGGATGCCGTAGATTTCCACGGACGTCTGGCCTGTTCAACTGTGGCCTGCCACAGCCACTTGGTTTTTGCTAACGTTAGGTACATTTCTCGACCCCCCCCCCCACTCACCCACTACTGTGCTAAAATTAGATTCAAACACAGAGCTGCCTCCTGAAAGGCCTGCTAGAAAGCGCATTCTTCAGCCGCAATAAAAAAAAAAAAAAAGAGAACAATTTTGGGTCCAATCGAGGTTCCGAATGTCGCGCACAGTATCGATCGCTTGGAGTAAAAAAAAAAAAAAAAAAAAAAAAAGTATACCACGGTACAGGCGCGTCACTGTTGGGGACTGTTGACACATCGGTGGCAAAGTGACAGCGTCAAAAATTCACAAAGAGGCAACGAATGACCTGTCGAAGAACGCAAGACAGCAGTCTAAAATAGTGATGCACTGGGTGAATAAACGGGTTGAGATCATGACAGCTCGGGACGAGCAAACGGCGCACTCGGAATACTAAAATAACCATGCTGGTCGGTACAGTGTGGTAGACCGATTAACGTGACATC
Organism: Pungitius pungitius; assembly: GCF_949316345.1. Lineage (NCBI taxonomy): Eukaryota > Metazoa > Chordata > Actinopteri > Perciformes > Gasterosteidae > Pungitius > Pungitius pungitius. The sequence continues at coordinate 3,612,028 of NC_084919.1, read as the reverse complement.
CAAGCGCTCTTCCAAAAAGAAAGAAAGAAAATGATTTAAAAAAAACAAACAACAACAACAACAACCACCACCACCACCTGGGCAACAAACCGACATCGGCGATCGCCGTATTGAGGCTTCGTCCGCACATTCTGCAAATAGGATCGAAACGCACAACATGTAACATCACGGCGCAAACTCCATGATCGTGCATGTGCACGTAGCCAACGAGCTAAGCCGTGTTTATACATTCACATGACATTCGTTTTACGCTTAAGAAATACATTAAATCACCGGACCTCTGAATCAACGTTAGATTATGTAATGCCTTTTTTTTTAAATTCAGTTTGAAATCTACAACGTCAATAAAGCCAACGCATCACAGCCTGTCAACGCGCATTCTAAGACCCGCGATGGATTTGTTAAAAAAAAAACAGGTTAAATTTGTCATTTGTGATTTGCGTGAGGGCTTAACGTCGGGACATAACACCTCGGCGCAGGCTAGCGCAGTTAGCCACCAAGCTAACTGTTATTGTGCAAGATGGACCCCTTCTTTCTACCAACTGCCGAGCTCACGGGCTAACTATCCCATCCCCCCATGTTTGTGTCTGTTAAACGCACTAATAGCGCTTTTGCCATCTGCTATCCGGCAGATTCACGCGAAACAAGCAGCAATGTCGACGACACCTCGAGCCGTCAGCACTAACGTTATGGGCTTTTTTTGTTTTTTTTGTACATTGGGTTCTTGTCCGACTTCGAATAAACTTACTTCAGCCCCAGTCCGTGGAGATGTTGCCCTATTAATCGTATGACATCTTCCTCCGCCTGCGATAGTCGTTTTTTCTTTTTCAGAGAGCCGACCTCCGAGCCCGAAGCCGCGGAGGAAGCCGAAGTCCCCGAAGCGGGCCCGGCCGAAGACCCGTTACTGGTACCGACGCTATTCCCGTTGTCCGTGCTGGAGAGAAGCCCGTTGGAGTGCGTTCCTCCGGCCGAGGATGACTCCCCGTTTTGTGCGCTGTTAAGGCAGGAGAGCTCTGAAGAATCTTGTCCCTGTCCTGCCCCGTTTGCCTGCATACTGCTGCTGAGGTTGTTGACGACACTTCGGTTAAAGTGGATGGTAGAGGTGGCTTGAGAGTGTGGAGAGTGAGTGGCAAGTCCTAAAACGATTCCGGAGAGGCCTGTTATAACCGCTGAAGCCCCGGGCTCTCCTGCTCCCTCCGCCGCCGAGGCTCGGTGCTTCTTCCGCGGGGGCGGCGACGCTCCGCCGGTGTCCGAGTCGGAGGAGGAGGAAGCGGAGGCCAGAGTTTCCTCACCGAGAGCGGCCGTGGTTAGAAGCCGGCGGAGCTCCGGGTGGGAAATTTAGGTTAAGCTTCCAGATCTGAGGCCTCGGTGTCTGACTCTGAACGGACTGTCACTATAAGAGCGCTGACAGTTAGCCCGTTTTTGTTGTTGTTTCTCTCAAATCAGCTGCAGCTCTAATGGAGTCCTGACGCTCTGACGTAACCGGAAATTCCTACACTACCGAGCTTCCGGGTAGAATAATCCATGGGTGGCGCATGAGAATCTAGTTACCATAATGATTGTTAACAATAAAAAGAAAAATCACATTTGAATGCCTCCAGAGACTTGGCTTTAATATATTGTGAATAACTTTGCAACCTCATATGCAATTTCCACAGGTGTGCAGCTTTTACATTTTTTAAACCACTCCTAACTTATATCAACTATCTACTAGAATACGCAAAGTCTAATGTAAATCTATTGTGTTTTTTGTTTTGATTTTTGTTCGTCTGTTCTATTTTTTTTTAAACAATCACGATGCATTACGTTTTAAGAGCTTCTGTTCGAGATTACAAAATCTGAAGTACAAAAAATAAGTAGCAACATCTTATTTGAATATTTAACTGCAGCATTTACCTGTAGGAAAAATCAAGTTAATGAATTGATTTGATCCTATTTTATACCACGTTGAACCTCTCGTCAGGTGTGCTCATTTCACCACCGTAATATATATTTTTGTTCCAGGTAGTCATCATCATCATCATCATTATTGTTGTTAAAGTATTATTCATATAAAAAGAAACACTAACAGAAATATACATTTAATCCGCCCACAGACTTTTTAACTTGATTGTCCTGGCCCATTTGTAACCTGGCTTTCCAAACTAACTGACTAAGTCTAATTAAAGTCATATGTGTAAATTAATTAAGGAATAAATCAAAGAACTGAATAGAAACAACTGGCCAGGGACAATAATCGTATTTGTGATTAGATTACTGTTCCAGCACTGTTGACCTGCCCATGTCTTGTAACAGTGCATAACTTTAGTATGGGAACATAGTAGTAGCAACATGCTAACATTTAGCATGTAACTTATTTCATTAGCAATATATAATGGATCCTATATGGTATAATGTTATTTTAAATCTTGCCTTATTATAGTGTATAACAATTCTAAAAACAGAGTGATCAGCACAGTAATCTCAAAAACATAACTCAAACATTTTTTATTACCACAGAGGTACAGTGTGATTAAGCGCAATGTTTAGCTAAATCAAAAATATAAACAAAATAGATTAAACAAGGGAGAGCGTTTTATATATCTGTCCCCAGCTGGTTATTCTCATTGCCAAATGCATTTCGGAATTATGTACAATTATACACCATCGGTTTACCGTATTACGTTTCTTTATGGGTGAAATGGTATTCCACAGCTGTAATGCTTATAATTGTATGATGTGTATATGAGAGAAAATGGGCCAAGTGGACATTGTCCCCCGGGCTCATCTTGCCATTAGTGGCTTTTCACCCGGGGGTTGAGAACGTTCACTGGTCGCCGACTTGGTGCGGCAGGACGGTGGTCACTGGACCGCCGTTGCTCCTGGGTTTGTCTTTTCCTTTCATGAAGAAGGTCAGCAGGTCCCCTTTCCCTTTGACGAATATAGGCCCTCTCCGGATGAAGCGGAAGCCATACTCCTTCAGGATGTCGTAGCAGTCCTCCACCACCTGAGGGTGGAGCAGAACAAATGGAATGGAAGCTTGACCTAAAGAGGAGAAGACTAATAACAGGATATATTCAAGCGTGTTTTGTATGTGTGCTACCTGGATGTTTCCCATCACTCCGGTGGACTCCATTCTGCTGGCCACGTTGACCGTGTTGCCCCAGATATCGTAGTGAGGTTTGCGAGCTCCAATTACTCCAGCCAAAACTCCCCCCTTGTTCAGACCTAGACGGGGACGGCAAACATGGAAACACAAGCACACAAAGCTTCCCGATGTGCTCAAACACACACACACACACACACACACACACACACACTAACCGATCCGAAGCATGAAGTTGTTGAAGGACTGTTTGTTCAGGTTGTTCAGGGTGACCTTCATGGCCAAGGCGAAGTCCGCCAGGTCGGAGAGGTGTTGCCAGCGCTCGATCAGCGACTGGTCCTCCGGCTGTGGAGCAGCAGCGCAACTTCCCGCAGTCACTCACTCAATCACCGTTACCACATCGCCAGCAGTGCAGGTCGCAACCTGACTGTTCTATTACCTTGCGGTTGCTGTATTCGTTGGTGTTGCTCTCTGGGGTGAGTCCCGATGCAGCCATGTAGGTGCTGCCTATTGTCTTGATCTTAGTGATGTAGCGGAAATCGTCCCTGTCCAGCAACTTGGGGGGGGGGGGGGAAGAAGTAGGGGAGACCGGGTTAGAAGGCAGGTGTTCAGCACGTGGCAGATGCCGCTGGTACTCACGCTGTCAAAGTCAGAGATGATCTCGTTGAGAATCCTGAGACACTCGAGGCCCCCGTTGTTGATGCTCTCCTCGGTGTAGAAGTCAGAAAAGTTGGGGATGGACGCAAACATCACGCCTGTTTCATTGTAGGACTGGCTGTAAAGGTCCTGAAAATGACAAACGACGTGATTGGTGATAATTCATTAGACCAGCGGAAAGCTTGGATGTGTCATTTTGAAACACACCTCAAGATGGCACTAAATTACTGTAATAAACAATATTGCATTGAGTAGCTCTAGACCAGTTGTCTCGGCCTCAACTGAAGAAGGTGTAGGCTTGGAATGGCTCTTATGCACCTCATCTCGCTTTTTAGTGCCCAGGAAGTGTTTGGCCACGTGCTCCGGCAGCATGTTGGTGACCAGCGCTTCGTTCCAGCGTCTCATCTCAAACACCCTCTCCTTCTGGTCGTGCACACCCATCTTCCACAGGAACAGCTTCCTGGACTGGAGCTCCAGCTGGGCGCGCGCACACACACACACACACACACACACACACACACACACACACACACACACCCACAGAGAAGGTTGTGTAATATTTAGAGGAAGTGAGGAGAACATCTGATGGGTCTGACAGGAGGCAATGACTCACGTGACGGGCAAAGAGGTAGAAGTCGATCATCATGACAACGATCATCACGGTCATCAGGTACTTGGATGGTACTATGGATGTTCTGTAAACAACAACATGAACATCGCATTATTGTTCTTCACCGGCTTAAGTATTTTCAATAAAATGACATTTAAACCCTGTTCATTTGATTTGCTTTTCCCGTCTCTCACCTGTTTGAGGGAAACTGCATATAGTCATACAGGTCATATATGTCCCGCCAGCTGTAGATATTGACAGCACCAGTCGCCGTGACGACCAGCACCATGAGGCCCAGTTTGATGAGGTGGCCGACCTGCACCAACATGGCGGTGGCGATGAGTGACATCACAGCCATGAAGCTGTAGTGCTTTGGGTTGTCTGCACAGCCTCGGTCCCCCAGTGACTCCAACACGGGGCCGGAGGTGCTGTTGAAGACGCGAAGGGACGGCGGAGCACAGCTCAGCTGCGAAAGTCAGGGATCCAAGGCATGACTCATTTTTTATTTACTTACTTAACAACAGCGACGATTTGAACGATGGAAACAATACGAGCAGCAGGGCTACTTTTCCTTCAGCGATTTTTTTGGCAGACAGAGAAACGAATGTTCACTTCAGCGTCCTCTGTGCCTGTCAGACCTCTCGGCAAGGCGGTGGCGTGTGCACCCGGCTGCCCCCCCCCCCCCCCCTCTCCCCTCTCCCCCTTCCCCTCCCCCCGGGGGGGCCCGAAGACAAATGAGCCGACGGCTAATGGATCCCACTGGGAGCACGCAGTCAGACACACGTAAAAAGGCGCCGATGGTTTGATGGGGGGGGACAAAGTGGAAACACGCAAATAGACTGGTGCACACACACACACCCGGGGATGAATTAATACGATGATTCACTTCATGCTTTGGTGTTATTAAAACGCCCACCGCGTACGAGAGCAACAAACAGCCGTACCATGTCAGCGATCACAGCCATGGTGAGAACAAATATGGCCGCCATGGCCCAGGTGTTTCTGGCCCACCGCGTGCGATCAATCCACACCGAGAAAGACACCAACCTCTTAGAGAACATCTGTGAAAACAAACAAACAAAGAATAAACTCCGCTTTCAATCGCACCACAACCACGGACACTAATGATCTTTCCTCACCCTGGGAAAGATGGCAGCCAGGGAGCACAGCGTGAGGATGAGCAACAACACCTCGCCTACTGCGAGAGTCACGTAGTTCACAGCCAACCTGCAACAAGAGCGCACACATCTTCAATCAACCTCCCAACGATGTGCACTAATGTATGTAATTTATAACTCGTTTAAATGCCAACTTGTGTGTAATTCATGAGATTGTAAGCGATGCAGGATGAACTCACAGTGGGTCTATGAACACCTCCATTGCTGCGATGAAGAAGAGCACCACGATGCAGCAGCAGAAGGCCGCTCCGCTCCGCTTCTCCTTCTCCGAGGAGTACTGCTCCTCCAACTTTGCATCCAGAAAACGCAGCGACAGCGGGTTGATCTGGTGATCCTTCATTCTGCGAGGAGCACGAAGAAGACGTTACCCCCTTCGACCTTCTGCTTTACTCATCTTTCTTTTGTATTTGTCCGATTCTTTTTACATTTGCTGTGTTTCTCTGTCCAGCAGCTCCTGCTGTAAACGTCTGTTGATCACTTGCTCCTCGACAGCCTTGTTCCTCTGATGTTGTCATCATCAAAAAGAGAGATTGGAAATGGAGAATTAATTTAGGGACCTTTTTTTCAGATAACACCTGTGCATTTAATGTAATGGAGATTTATGTGATTGTTTCTATGAAATCATGTCAACATACTTAAGACATTTATTATACTTCACCTCCTGTTTGGACTCAGTGGGCGTGGATTGGGATGAGGCTGCATTCCCATTGGTTGCTGTAGTGTTGATTAACTGGTTTGAATTTCTGTTTGACAATGTGCCGGATTTCTGGGGGCAGAGACGCAGGGGCAACATCTATCATTTTACAGGTGAATGTCTCCACCAACCAGTCAAGTTTAGCTGAAAATGGGTCCGTTCCAAAAGACAAATTTCAGGAAACTTTTGGAACGGACCAACGGACAAAACCCAAACATTAGGCCTCCAGCCGGGTCGTAAAACGGAACTGAGAAAATGACATTTCTCTATAAAAACAGGAAATATCCTATTTGATGTTTGTGGGTTAAAAAACCATAATTTCCCTTAAAGAAAGTAGTAACTCACATGTCGACTGAGCCCATTCGCCACCTGGTTAGGCACCAGAACCAAGTAAGTGTCGATGCCTTTCTCCAGCAGGTACTCGCACCTCTCTCCTCCATCCCCCAGCTCCAGTTCAAATTCCCCGTGCAGACTGTCCTTGGTGGTCTGGGAAATGTGCACCCTCCTGTGTGTGGCACATCGAACCCCCCCCCGCCCGCCCCCCTCGCCGTGAAAACCCCGAGCGCATGAGAGAATCTGATCGGCTCACCTGGTCTTTGAAAACAAAGGTCGCTTCTCACCCAGGAATCCCCCCGGATTCCATCTTGTTGGCCACGGTGACGTCCGTGGACCAGACGTCGAACTGCCACCTCTTCTGGCCGAGCACGCCTCCCAGCACGGTGCCCGAGTGGACGCCCACGCGCATGTCCACGTCCGTTTTGGTCTTCTCTCGCACGTACCTGGAGCCCGGAGGGAAAACAAGAGGGTCTCTGATATGGGCGCCGTTTGTAAAATGTTCTAAAATCCCGCACAGTTTCCGTACATTTCACGTTATCACGTGAATAAAAACAGCAGGACAATTTTCACATTTTTTCAAACATTTAGAGGCAAAATATTTTTTTTACTTTACTTTTCCAAAGTACAATGTTTGGCAGTAACACAAAGTTGTTAAATAATAAATGTTAAATGTAAATGTTAAATGTTATATATAAATGTAAATGTTAAATATAAATGTAAATGTTATATAAAAATGTTAAATGTAAATGAAAATGTTAAATGTAAATGGCGCCCCATACTCTGACGCGTCCACCCCGTTTGCTCGCGTCTCATCGGCTTTGAATAAACATTCAAATATTCTCAATTCTTGACCAATTTTCCTAACTCTCGGGTAAAGTTTAAACGCCTCTTCGGGTCATACACAGGGCAAACCGATTTGTGTTGTGCCAAACGAAATGAGCGCTCACGAGATGGCGTCGACCATGGCCAGGCCCATCATGATGGAGCAGGCAGCGTGGTCATTCCTGAAGTCGGGGAGCCCGCAGATGCAGTAGTAACAGTCTCCGAGGATCTTGATCCTCAGTTGGTGATGCTCCTGCCACAGAGTGAGAGAGGTTCAAAACAAGTCAATCTGGAAAACGGGATTATGGATGTAAATCATGGGGAAATCTACCAGCATTTCTACCAGACTACCAAAGAGAAACAAGGACTCAGGCTGTCTGCAAGTACCGCAGAAGGCACTTAATCCCATTTTTATTCACCAGTAGAGCATTTCAAAGCATGTTTACCACCACTTGCTCCACTGAACGGGTATCCCATGGGACACTTCATCCCGTTATCATTTCATCCCGGAGGAGACTTCATTGTGTTTTTGACACTGAAAGAGGATCTTCAGAGGGGCCTTTCATCGCGTTTTATTTAAAACCGGAGCATTCTATTCATCCGTGCAACCACAGTGCTGTGAGCTAGAGAAAAGGAACTAACTTCTGCCAGTTTATCGAAGCGGGCGAACAGCTCGTTGAGCAGCTTCACGAGCTCATGGGCGCTGCAGGTGGAGGACAGCTGGGTGAAGCCCACGATGTCCGCAAACAAGATGCTGCAACACAAGGGAAGAGGTTTGCAAATCTAATGTTTTAACGCGCTGAAACAACCTTACAGCGTAAAGGATATCATCCAAACCCCCCCCCGTCCCCCCTACCTGACGTTTTCGTGGCGGTACATGTACATGGTGTTGAACTGCTGCTGCTGGACCTCGTTCTGATCGGCCTGGCTCTTCATCCCCTGCAGCATCTCATCGGCGATGTGTTTGGGCAGGATGGAGAGTAACAGCTCCTCCTGTGCGGAGCCACAGTTGGAGCACGCTCAGTTTTGTCATGTTCCGTGCTGACAGGAAATATCAATTTGTGTGTGTGTGTGTGTGTGTGTGTGTGTGTGTGTGTGTGTGTGTGTGTGTGCATAGCATGACTGAAGGAGTAAAGGGATCTGAAGAAAGATCCTGTCAAATGGTTGGCTGCGCCTTCACGTCTTCTACCAACACCCCCCGAGGTAAAGGCAATTTGGGAGTTGTTTAATTCTCTCTCCTCCATCATTTTGTTATTCACCATTATTCTTTTCCCGCATTCAATTAGCATTCTTAACCGGTGACCATTAACAACGTTCTCATTATACAGAAAGGGGCTTGTTAAAGGAATAAAATAGAAAAAAGCAGCATCAAAAGAGATTGATATGTTAATGGGAAGGGAAACGTATATTTAACTTAGAAATATCCGATCATATCTTTTTACAATTTGACTCTAGGTCTTTGTCACGGAGCTGAGTCCGACTGCATCGTGTCCCTGACGGTGGCTCTGCTGGTGAAAACAAGTGTCTCTAATCATCCTTTTAGCCCCGAGCAGAGCAAAACACACAGTAATTAGGCAGCAGAGGGTGTCCCACCTCACGGGTGTGTTCGCACTTAGTGTGAACGTGTGTGTGTGTGTGTGTGTGTGTTTGACCCAAAACAAGGAAACGCATTATCGCAACTGAGCAGAAGCGTGAGGCGCTCACCTGCTGGGTGCTCTGCTCCTCCAGCGTGAGTTTCACCCCCAGGGACTGACGGGCCTCCAGGAACGCCGTCCTGTACTTCCTGTCCGCCATGTAGTAGGACATCACGCCCACCGTGGCCGCGCACAGGTTCAGCATCCAGTTGGCTAAGAGCTGAGGAGAGGGTCAGAGGACGTGTTTGCGTGCATGCATGCGTCCTCATGCTGTCCCTGCATTAGCTGTTGTCTTTACTTCAACCCTTTTCAATTGGACTTTTAAGTTTCAGCGACCGATGACAGAACTGTGTGAGGGAACCGCTTTTTAAAGAAAATGAGCAACAATTATGATGTCATTTCAGGAGGAACAATTAAATGCTCTATCTAAACTGTTTGATCAAAATGTTCTTTCTTTGTGGACAATTTAACACACGCTGCTTTGTCATATAATGCATCTCATACATAGCACAAAGGTAACTGTCAATGTTTACAGATATTTAATATTAAAGAAACAATTTTGTAATCATTTTTACCATTTTTTAAAAACCAAATTAATTTGGAATCATTGTTTCAAAATCAAATTTAGGAGCACATTTCATCTTAAAACCAGAAGCTGCATTAAAAAAGTGTTTAACAAGCCAACATTTCATCCATCTCTCTCAAACAGTGTTTCCCAACACCTTTGGCTTCTCTCTAAAATAATGCATGGACGCATGTCATCACACACCAACTCTCCCCCGTAGCTTCCCACCACTGCGTGGCACCGTGGGGCCTCTTTTCAGGTGGGCTGTCATTCATCGACTTCACTGCCCACGGTCATATTTACCTGTCTCGCCAGCACGTGCCCCTGCAGGTTGTCCTCGAGCCTCTTGGCCACGGCGACGCCCAGAACCAAGGTGTGCGTCGCGCAGGCGATGGCCGTGAGGAGCAGCAGCGGCGCCAGATTCAGCGGAAGCGTCAGGAAGCTGCAGAAGCTGAAGAACGCCTGCCAGCCCACGGCGTCGCTGGCGTGGGGGAAACGCTCGTGGTTCAGGCCCGCGTAACACAGCACGTGCACGGCGACCATCAGCCACAGGACGTACGGCACCGCGCCGCGCAAAACCGGCGACGCGCGCAGCAGGTCCAGCCGGCACAGCGCGTAAAGCGCCAGGTCCGCGGCCAGCCCCACCGCCGCGACCACCACCATCGCCAGCTTGTCCCGCGTGTACGCCACCGCGCACATGAGGACGACGAAGCCGTTGAAGAGCGCCGCGAACACCGCCAACACGAGCAGGTTCTCTTGCCTCTGTCGGCGAAAGTAGTTTTGGTAAATTCTCTCCAGCGACTCGGGCGCGAACTTGAGGCGCGCGGCGCGCGGCAGGCATCCGCAGCCGCGCGACTGAACCACGGTGACGTCCCGCGACCCGGGCACCTGCGCGGAATACTCCGCTGAGTACTCTGCGGACTGCTCCGGCGGCGAGGTTCGAGCCCGGTCCACGGACATGGTTCCCCTGAGAGAGGCGGTCCTCTTGGTTCACCGGGTAATACTGAAGTCGATTAATCCCCAGATGCGCAAAATGGCAAAAAAAAGTGAAAAAGTGGCCGCGCGTCCCATCTTTGAGCAACTTTTGGAGAAAATTACATTGTTTACTTACTTTTGTTCATTTCTTTTGCAATAATAATTAAATACCAGGTTGAAATAAATGACTGGTTTAACCATAACAATGATTACCACGTTACATAATGCTGGGTGTCGTTAACTTCCTTTAAAAAAGCCCCTCAGTCCTGGAGTTGCTGCTGCGTCCCCAGGTTGTCTCGGTGGAAAAACTTCTGCTTTGTTGCTGCTGCGGTCCTGTGTGACGTCATGGTAGACCAACAGAACCCTGAGCCACAGGTGGATATCCATCCGAATGCATTCATATCATCTCTTCAGAGAGCGTAATATCATTTCAGGGGCATCTTACTTGGGTAAATCCGTTCCTTTTCATAATCTGCAGAACAGACTCTACTCCAGGATGCTGTTCCAGCTACTGACGTTATTCTTTGCTTCTCTCTCGCCCCCCCCCCCTCCTATTTCTAAACAGCAGGTCCCCTGTTACTGTTGCTACGATGAATGCAAAGTAACTCCCCCCCTTACGGTCATGTCTTGGGAAATGTAGCAAAGGTGGTGTGAAGAGAAGGGATCATCACAGCTCCAACTGACACGTCATCTTATCCTCCAGTGTAACAAACATAATGAAATAATCCACAAAATACACACGCTTTAATTACAATAAACAATGATTTTATTCATCAAGCTTCCATAAGCTTTCCATCACAGATTTGATCATCAGGTGAACACACACACGCACACACACACACACACACACACACACACACACACACACACACACACACACACGTAGCTCCTTAGAGCGTGGCCTTTGGGTCCAGACAGAGATGTAAACTCAGTCTCTGCGTGCGTTTGTTGTTGGCGGAGAGTTTCCTATGATGCCACTGAGAACGCTTCCCATAGCCAACAATACAGCCACCGCAATCCCCGCGGTGCCCACCCTCCCCAGGGCCGCGGTAGCCAACGCCGCGGCCCCGAGTGCCCCGGCTCCGAAAGGCGCCGACGCCGCCGTGAGCGTCTCCATGCCGACTCCTCGAATGAGCTCCGGCCCCGCGACGAGGCCCACTTGCAGGTTTACCTGGGTGTGGAAAGGGCTCTTGGGGGCCCCCAGCAGAAACGAGCCCGCCGCGACCAGGGTGACGGTGACAAGCTCGGACGTCGTCGGGGCGGACGCCGCCAGCGCGCCGCCTCGCATGGCCGCGACCGCGCCGAGAGCGACCGAGCCGATGGCTGCTAAAGTGGAGTTTCTGGCCCCGAACGCCGCCTTCGCCGCCACGCTTGCGGCTCCGAGGGAAACCCCGGCGGCCGCGGCCGCTCCCAGCGCCGCCCCCACGCTGCTCCGGGTCCCCAACGAGGCGCTCAAGTGCACGACGGCCCTCAGGGAGGCCGAGGATACCACGGCGGCTCCGACGGCCACCGTCCCAGCCGCCTCCGGCCGCAGCCCCACCGTGACCACCGTCCCCAGGCCGGCCCCCAGCAGCCCCGCGGCCACGTACGCCACCCACAGGACCGACTGCAGCATCAGCGCCATCTCCGCTTCGGACGCCTCTCCCGCTTCGCCGGCCCCCAGGCCCACGAAGAAGCCCAGCGCCCCCACGACGACGGAGTAGAAGAATATCCGCTCTAAAAGTTTGCACTCGGTTTTCGATTTCGCCCTCCGTGACATCCTCTCGGCCAGAGCCTTTCGGAGGGCGCAGAGCACCGACACGCTCAGCCCCGCGAGGAACAGTCCGAGGAACACGCCCGTTCGCCCATAAGCTACGCAGAGGTAGAGAGTGACGAAGATGATCGCCAGAGCGGTGGTCATGTCGTTGATGTTGGAGTTGGAGACCACCAGAAGGACCAGAACGGCCTGAGCGCCGACGTAGACCCACGGCGGGAGGATCCCGGCTACTAGGCCAGTGGCGACGGCCCCCGCCGCGACGCAGGCTCCCGCCGTGGCCTCCGCTGACCGTGTGACTCCGCCTTTGGTCAACAGCTTGGTGACCGCGGCGGCAAGGAGGAAACCGCTGCCGAGGGAAACGAGCGCGGAGGAGAAGGCGAGGCACGCCGCCACCACCCCGGCGCCCGTGGAGCCGACCCGCCCGGCCGCCAGAGTCGCGGCGGTCAGGAGGACGCCATCCGTGGTCAGCGAGGGCTCAGCGGCGAGCAAAGCGACTTCTCCGAAAGCAAAACCCGCCGCTGCACTTTGCAGGATAGTCTTCACTGCACCAGAAACACCTGGGAGGGGAGAAGACACATTTTATTTAAGAAGAAATACGTTCAAGATGTGGGTTACCGGGGTAACGGATGGTGGTACAGAGCTGCATTGAGGGAAATGCAGGATGCACCGGTTTTGGGGCTTGATCTTTCCAGAGTATTATTACATTTTTTAGTTGTTCTCACTAGTTTGAACAAATATGACCTAATAAAAAGATGAGATATCGATTCCTACAAACAGTTAATTCCAGTAGTTGCACCAAATGGCAATTTGTTCACAGTTGTCATTGAGGTGATGTTTTGGTGCACAGAATTGCATTGCAGGTGTTCGTTTTATTGGACAATAACAACAAGAGAATGGACACAATGAGGATAATGAGACTCGTCTACACCCCATCAACATACATTATGCAATGGCCAGCGATGGCAGGGACATTATACTTTGTGCACGGACACCAACAGCATATAAATACTTCAAATAGGCTGAATCTCCATCTGGCACTGCTTAACGCATTAGTAATACAACACTCATACAGTATAGACGCCTACATGTTCATTCTGCAGGAGTTACTTTCCTTATAACGCATTTGTACTCATTTGTGATCAACTTCGCAATTTTATTTACTGCTGCGGGTCACTTTAAGAGAAAAGTGACACCACTTGAATGGGTCCATGCTGACAACCCGGAAATGAAATACGTTTACTGACGCTTTTATTCAAACGTTACAATAAGTGCAATCAACCAAGAGGGAAAATACCCAGAACAACAAGAATCAAGCAAGTTCAATAGGAAAGTGCAAAAAAATCTGTACTTTGATTAATTCTAAGCAGCTCTGATGCATGGCTGCAGCTTTTAGATCCCGTTTCAGATTTCAACTTTAAAGTCTGGAAGCAGCTGTGGGGAAATAATACGTTTTACTAAGTACTGTGCAGTAAGTATTTTTTATTTCTTCTTTCGTTTAAATCTTACCCAGACTTGTTTCCGCCATGTCTCCTCGTCGCTACCTCGTCATCGACGAAGACACGTTCTTCTTCTGTTGATCTGCTTCATTTCACCCATGAGTCGCATTGGCGCCACCTACAGCGTGTCGGCGGTACTTACCGAACAGAACATACCTGATTGACGAGGATGTAATAACGTCGTCTATGTGTCTTACATAACAACCCCTTTAACCGCAGAACCGATCCCTTTTGACAGTTACTGCCTTTAATCGATGCTACAGTTGATCTGAAACACTGAAAATATGAAAAAACACAGACATGTGTCGAGTTGCTTTTGTATTGGTGAAAGACAATGCGAAAGTTCAGACACCCATCCCCCATGTCCCCATGTCCCCATCACTGCGGTCATGTGGACCGCATTTCAAAAGGAAATGCGCCTCTATGTTGGGTATTACGGTAAAAGGGGCTGTACAGCCAAAAAGGCACTGATCATCATTTGAAGTGTCTTTTATCAATATTTGAACTCTCTTTAAATCAGATAGCAGATGGGTAACACTCTTTTGACACTTGGTCCTATTTAAATCTGATCTCCTCTATTAACTTGTACATTTACATGAAATATTACTGTGTACTTTTTGAGATACTTGAAGGTAAAGTTAGTAATATTGCCATTATATTCGTCTTTTTTTCATTTTTGAACTGTCTTTAAATTAGATAGCAGCTGGGTAACACTCTTTTGACACTTGATCCTATTTTAAGTTGACCTCCTCTATTACCATCTCAAATTACATGAAATATTACTGTGTACTTTTTGAGATAACTGAAGGCAAAGTTAGTACTTTTGCCATTATATTCGTCTTTTTCTCAATCTTTGAACTGTCTTTAAATTAGATAGCAGCCGGGTAACACTCTTTTGACACTTGATCCTATTTTAAGTTGACCTCCTCTATTACCATCTCAAATTACATGAAATATTACTGTGTACTTTTTGAGATACTTGAGGGTAAAGTTAGTACTTTTGCCATTATATTCGTCTTTTTCTCAATCTTTGAACTGTCTTTAAATCAGATCAAAGCCGGGTAACACTCTTCTGACACTTGATCCTATTTCATGTCGACCTCCTCTATCACCATGTACATTTACATAAATTATTACTGTGTACTTTTTGGGATACTTGAAGGTAAGGTTAGTAAAATTGCCATTAGATTCGTCTTTTTCTCAATCATTGAACTGTCTTTAAATCAGATACAAGCCGGGTAACACTCTTCTGACACTTGATCCTATTTTAAGTTGACCTCCTCTATTACCATCTCAAATTACATGAAATATTACTGTGTACTTTTTGAGATAACTGAAGGCAAAGTTAGTACTTTTGCCATTATATTCGTCTTTTTCTCAATCTTTGAACTGTCTTTAAATCAGATACAAGCCGGGTAACACTCTTCTGACACTTGATCCTATTTTAAGTTGACCTCCTCTATTACCATCTCAAATTACATAAAATATTACTGTGTACTTTTTGAGAAAATTGAAGGCAAAGTCAGCAATATTGCCATTATATTCGTCTTTTTGTTAATGTTTGAATTATCTTTAAATCAGATAGAAGACGGGTAACACTCTTCTGACAATTGGTCCTGATTCATGTTGACCTCTTCTATCAATATGTAAAGTTACATAAAATATTACTGTGAAATTCTTTAGATACTTGAAGGTAAAGTTAGTAATATTGCCATTATATTCGTCTTTTTCTCAATCTTTGACCTATCTTTTAATCAGATAGCAGCCGGGTAACACTCTTTTGACACTTGATCCTATTTTAAGTTGACCTCCTCTATTAACATGTACATTTACATAAAATATTACTGTGGAACTTTTGAGATAACTGAAGGTAAAGTTAGTACTTTTGCCATTAGATTCGTCTTTTTCTCAATCTTTGAACTATCTTTAAATCAGATAGAAGACGGGTAACACTCTTTTGACACTTGATCCTATTACACGTTGGCCTCCTCTATTAACATGTAAAGTTACATAAAATATTACTGTGTACTTTTTGAGATACTTGAAGGTAAAGTTATTACTTTTGCCATTATATTCGTCTTTTCCTCAATCTTTGAACTATCTTTAAATTAGATAGAAACCGGGTAACACTCTTCTGACACTTGGTCCTGGTTCATGTTGACCTCCCCTATCATCATGTACATTTACATAAAATATTACTGTGTACTTTTTGAGATACTTGAAAGTAAAGTTAGTACTTTTGCCATTATATTCGTCTTTTTCTCAATCATTGAACCGTCTTTAAAATCAGATAGCAGCCGGGTAACACTCTTCTGACACTTGAACGTATTTCACGTTGACCTCCTCTATCAATATGTAAAGTTACATAAAATATTACTGTGTACTTTTTGAGATACTTGAAGGTAAAGTTAGTACTTTTGCCATTATATTCGTCTTTTTCTCAATCATTGAACCGTCTTTAAAATCAGATAGCAGCCGGGTAACACTCTTCTGACACTTGAACGTATTTCACGTTGACCTCCTCTATTAACATGTAAAGTTACATAAAATATTACTGTGGACTTTTTGAGAAAATTGCAGGTAAAGTTAGTACTTTTGCAATTATATTAGTTTTTTCTCAATCTTTGAACTGTCTTTAAATCAGATAGAAGCCGAGCCAATGGTGGGCCTCAGCCGGCACGCGTCAGCCTTCACTTTTATTGAGCTACAGGGTCCTTTGACTGGAGTTGGTTAATTAACGCCCTGGCGATGCAACAAGGTTGGTCGCTCTGAGAACTGTCTGCCCCGGAGAACAGTTGGACCGGGGGCAGGGTCGGCCGAAAGGCGGTGGCGGTGCAGGGCCGCAGTGCCTTTTGACCTCTCAACGGTTTTACGCCCTGTTGAACTCTCTCTTCATAGTCCTTTTTAATTTTTCTTCATTGGCATGACGTTAATTTGTGGAGTAAAACATATTTCATCCCATATTTGGGGAGCTTTTATCAACCATAAAATGTATGCGCCCCCCCCCCCCCCAACTTGATTTTGGTTTGTTGCCTCAGGGCAACTTGTATATATAAAGTGAAATAAGTCAAAAAAGCAATGTAGGCATTTAGAAAGAAGTTCATTTTGAGGACATTAACTACAAATGGATCCAAACATAAATTAAAAAATATTAAACAAAGAAATGAAATTACCAACACTGTATGTACAAAATCCACATCCAAAACATGTAAACTTAAAGGGCTTGTTTGTGTCACTTTGTATGGCATACACATTCGACTGACCTACAATAACCTGAAGAATATCTTAAAATACTGAAGGGGGGACATGATATCATTAGAAATGTTATGCCAGGGCGAGCACAGAATGTATTGTGGGGTGTTCAGCCTCTACTATGTCTTCATCCTCATCTTGATCCACAGACTCACTGTCGCTTTGATCAGACATGCGTTATCCTAAGAAAGTACAAATATGAATGTCATATTCAAAATGAATGAATGAATGAAGGACACACATTGTTCTACTGACTGACCCCTGACGGACCCCTGATCTCCTAACTGTCTGGCAGGGATCCAATCTTTCTGACTCCAATCCAATCTTTCTGACTCCTTTCAAGCTCACTTTCCTCGTTGTCACTGTCCTCACTGTCAGATGGATCAGCCCTAACAGCTTGATTTACAAACATTTCGCCCATTAAATGTTCCTGTTTCCATTCCCATTCAATATCAGTAGTTGGTACAACAAAAATATTGACTGTGGTCAATGACCTAACTGCACAGTGTTGCCTTGTGTCAACTAACCAAAACACCCAGTTTTAATAAAGAAATAACAATAAATTAATTACCAAATATACTTAGTTACATACTCATGCACACAAAAACATATTCTATACATTGTTTTTAATTAAAGGGTAGGTCAGTGTAAGGTCCAAAAAAGTATTGTGTTGCCTGAAGACAAAACCCCCGGAAAGCAGCCGGTCCGGACTCAGTCTCGCCCCACACCCTGAAGCATTGTGCTGACCAGCTGTCTCCTGTTTTCACCGCCATCTTCAACACCTCCTTGGTGTCATGCCACGTCCCAGCCTGCTTCAAGGCCTCCACCATCATCCCTGTTCCCAAGAAGCCCAGGATAATAAGGACTAAATGACTACAGACCCGTCGCACTGACCTCTGTAGTCATGAAGTCCTTTGAACGGCTAGTCCTGTCCCACCTTAAGTCCCTCACCGACCCTCTCCTGGACCCCTGCAGTTCGCCTACAGAGCCAACAGGTCTGTAGACGATGCTATCAACATGGCCCTCCACTTCATCCTCCAGCATCTGGACTCCCCAGGAACCTACGCCAGGATCCTGTTTGTGGACTTCAGCTCCGCCTTCAACACCATCATCCCGTCTCTGCTGCAGGACAAACTCTGGTTTGCCCACCTCCACCTGCAAGTGGATCACTGACTTCCTGTCCGACATGAAGCAGCACGTGAAGCTGGGGAAACACGTCTCTGCCTCTCGGTCCATCAACACCGGTTCAATGAAGACAGTGGAGATGGTCGTGGACTTCAGGAGGAATACAGCCCTACCTTCCCCCCTCACCTTGTGTGACTCCCCCGTCACCACTGTGGACTCCTTCCGTTTCCTGGGCTCCATCATCACCCAGGACCTCAAGTGGGAGCTGAACATCAGCTCCATCACGAAAAAGGCTCAGCAGCGGATGTTCTTCCTGAGGCAGCTGAAGAAATTCAACCTGCCTCAGACGATGATGGTGCACTTCTACACGGCCATCATGGAGTCCATCCTCTGTTCCTCCATCACCGTGTGGTACGCTGCAGCCACAGCCAAGGACAAGGACAAGGGCAGGCTGCAGCATGTCATCC
Organism: Pungitius pungitius; assembly: GCF_949316345.1. Lineage (NCBI taxonomy): Eukaryota > Metazoa > Chordata > Actinopteri > Perciformes > Gasterosteidae > Pungitius > Pungitius pungitius. Next base: position 3,593,376 of record NC_084919.1, on the reverse strand, counting down.
GCTCTGCAGAGAGGGTGATTGGCTGCAATCTTCCGTCTCTCCAGAACTTGTTCGCTTCCAGGTCTTTGAAGCGGGCCAGAAAGATTGTAGCCGACCCCTCCCACCCTGGACATGAACTGTTTGTGCCCCTTCCATCCGGCAGGAGGCTGCGGTCCATCAGGACTAAGACCTCCCGCCACACGAACAGTTTCTTCCCTTCGGCAGTCGGGCTCATCAACAGAGGCCGGGGCCCCCCCTGACTGACTCGGACTCCCATGTTCATTCATTCACTTTGTCACTTTCACTTGTCACTCGTCACTTGTTTAGCTGGTGCACTTAATCTATAATCTATATTTTTATTTCTAATTTTCTTATCTCCTCTAACTTACTAACCCATAGCTTTAGTTTTTAGCGTACTAACCCATAGCATATATTTTATTATACTTTTATTTTATTTTTATCTCATTTGCACTATGTCATCATTATTGTACTGTCTTCTGTCATGCACCAACCGCCAAGACAATTTCCATGTATGTCCAACATATTATGACAATAAACGTTTCCTGATTCCTGATTCCTGAAGGTTACAGTCTGCCATAGAGGTTTACGGTACTTGTTCACTATCAGTCTCGTGCTAGTATTTAGCCTTTGATGGAGTTCTTAGGGTTAGGGTTTGTTGTCCAAACAACCCGACTTCAAGAAAGGTTGTTACGGCCTCCTGCCATCTATGGGCTCTGCCTCAATCTGATGTGCAGGCTGAGCGGTCCCACGTGGAACCGCATTTTGGCACTGGGCTCTTTCCTCTTCGCTTGCCGCTACTGCGGGTAACCTTGTAAGTTTCCTTTCCTGCACTTAGTAAGATGCTTCAATTCAGAGGGTTAGCTTGTCTGATCTGAGGTCAAAGTCAAATGAGGTGCAGCCCCAGAACTGCTGGAGCGATAGAGGAGGGTCCCACCCATGGACCCCCGCAGGAGCAACTCCTTTCGTAACCGGAACACGCATAACGCGGTCAGTGCAAAAACAAAAGTCCACCGGCAGCTACATCCAACCGAGGAGGAACAATGGCCTGATAGGGGCCCCTGGATCGTACATCCTGTGGTCTGCACTGAAGGGGACAAAGTACCAACTGCGCTGACTTTCTCTTATTTCAAACTGTACAGTAAAGGTTTATGGAAATATACATGGGCATAGAGGGAAGGGAAATGACAAATAACATGTCATTCTTACTGATTTCACCTGTGCTCATAAGCTACAAAATCTAATTTTATGCAACAACTACATGGGGATAGAGGAGGTCAACATGAAGCAGGATCAAGTGTCAAAAGAGTGTTACCCGGCTGCTATCTGATTTAAAAATAATTCAAACATTGACAAAATACGAATATAATGGCAATATTACTATACCTTCAGTTATCTCAAAATGTACACAGTAATATTTCATGTAAATGTACATGTTAATAGAGGAGGTCAACATGAACCAGGACCAAGTGTCAGAACAGTGTTACCCGGCTTCTATCGGATTAAAAGATAGTTCAAAGATTGACAAAATACGAATATAATGGCAATTTTACTAACTTTACCTTCAAGTATCTCAAAAAGTACACAGTAATATTTTATGTAACTTTACATGTTAATAGAGGAGGCCAACGTGTAATAGGATCAAGTGTCAAAAGAGTGTTACCCGTCTTCTATCTGATTTAAAGATAGTTCAAAGATTGAGAAAAAGACGAATCTAATGGCAAAAGTACTAACTTTACCTTCAGTTATCTCAAAAGTTCCACAGTAATATTTTATGTAAATGTACATGTTAATAGAGGAGGTCAACTTAAAATAGGATCAAGTGTCAAAAGAGTGTTACCCGGCTGCTATCTGATTAAAAGATAGGTCAAAGATTGAGAAAAAGACGAATATAATGGCAATATTACTAACTTTACCTTCAAGTATCTAAAGAATTTCACAGTAATATTTTATGTAACTTTACATATTGATAGAAGAGGTCAACATGAATCAGGACCAATTGTCAGAAGAGTGTTACCCGTCTTCTATCTGATTTAAAGATAATTCAAACATTAACAAAAAGACGAATATAATGGCAATATTGCTGACTTTGCCTTCAATTTTCTCAAAAAGTACACAGTAATATTTTATGTAATTTGAGATGGTAATAGAGGAGGTCAACTTAAAATAGGATCAAGTGTCAGAAGAGTGTTACCCGGCTTGTATCTGATTTAAAGACAGTTCAAAGATTGAGAAAAAGACGAATATAATGGCAAAAGTACTAACTTTGCCTTCAGTTATCTCAAAAAGTACACAGTAATATTTCATGTAATTTGAGATGGTAATAGAGGAGGTCAACTTAAAATAGGATCAAGTGTCAGAAGAGTGTTACCCGGCTTGTATCTGATTTAAAGACAGTTCAATGATTGAGAAAAAGACGAATCTAATGGCAATTTTACTAACCTTACCTTCAAGTATCCCAAAAAGTACACAGTAATAATTTATGTAAATGTACATGGTGATAGAGGAGGTCGACATGAAATAGGATCAAGTGTCAGAAGAGTGTTACCCGGCTTTGATCTGATTTAAAGACAGTTCAAAGATTGAGAAAAAGACGAATATAATGGCAAAAGTACTAACTTTACCCTCAAGTATCTCAAAAAGTACACAGTAATATTTCATGTAATTTGAGATGGTAATAGAGGAGGTCAACTTAAAATAGGATCAAGTGTCAAAAGAGTGTTACCCAGCTGCTATCTAATTTAAAGACAGTTCAAAGATTGAGAAAAAGACGAATATAATGGCAAAAGTACTAACTTTGCCTTCAGTTATCTCAAAAAGTACACAGTAATATTTCATGTAAATGTACAAGTTAATAGAGGAGATCAGATTTAAATAGGACCAAGTGTCAAAAGAGTGTTACCCATCTGCTATCTGATTTAAAGAGAGTTCAAATATTGATAAAAGACACTTCAAATGATGATCAGTGCCTTTTTGGCTGTACAGCCCCTTTTACCGTAATACCCAACATAGAGGCGCATTTCCTTTTGAAATGCGGTCCACATGACCGCAGTTCCCCATCCCCCAGGTCCCTCAACCTCAGCAGGGGCCGCGCAATCAATCATTCCAGGGGCCCATCCATGCACGCTTCAGCGGACACACCGGTTTTCCACACAGTAGATGCCACGTGTGTTGCCACGTATACAAGAACTTATAATAAAGCAACAGTGTGTATGAAACTTTTTATAAATAGTGTCTTCTCAGATAATGTCGCATCCAAAAGACCATAACAAAAGGAAAGAACGAAGGAAATGGATTGCAAGTAGAGTAAATAGACTACAGCTCGGCTGATCGTGACGTCACTCCGCGACTTCCTTCTCCACTGGTCAGCTGACTGAGCCGTGTCACGTGGCTGTGGTCTCCTCACCCATTGGAGCCGCTCAGTCAGTTTTGTATCTTTACGATGTACATTCGCCCGCAGAGGTTGTTTGTTTCCTTGTAACTCGGAGATAAACGGACGCGGGTAGAGAACGAGAAGAAGTTTAACGAGTAAAGGACAGAAGAAGAAGGCCAGGAGAGGAAGGAGGACCGGAGGAAGGAGACAGCACAGATTTGGAGTCGTGGGGGCGGCTGAATTAAAAAAAAAGTAAAGGAGGTCACAGAATTTCAGTAAGTTAACAAACTATTATCTTTTTACGATGTGCTATAAAAGGGTAATAACAGCAAACAGTGTATTTGTATCCCTTCACAATGAATATGTGTTGTAACCGATGGGGCTCTGCTTATTATACAGTAAAGCATCAGTCTAGTGCCACTTATCAACAATGCAATGCTCTGCCAAAATGAATGAACTGTACGTCCTGTTCTAATTAACTCTGGGTTCTGGCTCAGTCGGCTGATCACATGACAGGAGTCACCTGGCGAGGTGTTGTGTGCTTTCAGACTCAGTCACACCCAGTCAGGTGACAGTGGCGTGGTTTGATTGAAATGCTTTCACAACACAATGCAGTGGGGTGCAAAGTGTTCACGTGACAATTCAACAAACATTCACACACGGTCAGAACAGCCTCCCCATCGGCGTCTCCTTCCTTCGCAAGGAATGCATGCGGCGGCGCTGCTGTTGGTGTCGGCGCTCTGCTCGGCCACCTGGGCCCTCGACAATGGAGAGATGAGGGTCCCCCCCATGGGCTGGTTGGCATGGGAACGATTCCGCTGTGACCTCGACTGCCAACACGACCCCAAGAACTGCATCAGGCAAGTGCACGTAGTGGGAGATCTCATTGGAGCTTTTGGGTTGAGGGGTCTAGTCTCATGGATTGATTTTGGCTGTTACATATACATGAATTACTAAGGCTAAGAGTCACTATTCCATCTCTTGTTGTCCCCCCCCCCCCCCCCCCCCCCCCCCCCCAGTGAGAATCTGTTCATCGACATGGCCGACAGACTGTTCGAGGACGGCTGGAGGGAACTCGGCTACGTCTACGTGAACATAGACGACTGCTGGTCCTCGATGAAGAGGGACGAGAAGGGGCGCCTGCAGGCCGACCCTCAGCGGTAATGGCGACCGACGGGACAGTGGAACGGGGGCGATCGCCGCGTGACAGTCACACAATTGTACGATCGGCAAAAAGACGAGTTAGTAGTCAGCAGTTTGACTCCTGTGGGTGTAAGCTGTTACATGCAGCATGTGACCGCTGGAGTCATCCTAAACAAACAACTGCAATAGCTCCACCATTAGAGTACAATCACACTGTGTGCTGTCAGTCAGTACATGCATTAGCAGGAGCATAGCTATAGGGCATCATCATCTGATCTCATTTTGATTATTCACTACAGCAAAGTGCCTGACTCTGTGCCTTGGGTTCATGAAGTGTACTATAACGTCCCTCTAATCAGGTTCCCACGGGGCATCCGCTTCCTGTCCCGCTACATGCACGCCCGGGGCCTCAAGCTGGGCCTCTACGGGGACATGGGCACACACACCTGCGGGGGCTACCCCGGCACCACGCTGGACGACATCGCGCTGGACGCTCAGACCTTCGCCGACTGGGAGGTGGACATGTTTAAATTTGACGGCTGTTACTCTAACGCCACGGTGCAAGAGCAGGGTAAGGCGAGGGGAGGAAGGGTCTCTTCCACCGGGTGGGGGGGGTGTCGACATGACGCTGACTTGATTTGACCCTTGTTCCCGCTCTCGGGCAGGTTACCCGCTAATGTCGAAGGCTTTGAATGCTACGGGCCGTCCTATTGCCTACTCCTGCAGTTGGCCTGCCTACCAGGGTGGGCTGCCCCCTAAGGTACTACACAGAATCACCATGAGTGTATACTGGTACAATGAAATAGTTTTTCCTTTTGGAAGTAACCTCTCGGGTACTTTATTCTGAATATTGTTTTCGTGAAACTGACCTTTTGTTTTCAGGTGAACTACACTCAGTTGGGTCAGCTCTGCAACCTGTGGCGTAACTATGGCGACATCCAGGACTCCTGGGACAGTGTCCTGAACATTGTTGAGTGGTTCTCCGAGAACCAGGACGTCCTGGCTCCTGCAGCTGGACCCGGGAAGTGGAACGACCCAGATATGGTCCGTTCCCATGGTGCAATATTTCATTATTTAGTCTTTACTGGTGCTACAGGTAGAACATCTTATTTGACCGTCTTTGATTGTGTCATTTTGACCCGCGCAGCTGATTATTGGCGACTTTGGCCTCAGCATGGACCAGTCCCGGGCTCAGATGGCGCTGTGGGCCATCATGGCTGCTCCTCTTTTCATGTCCAACGACCTGCGCACCATCAGCAGCGGCGCCCGCAGCATCCTTCAGAACAAAATGGCCGTCATCATCAACCAGGACCCCCTGGGCATCCAGGGCAGGCGTATTGTAAAGGTGACACACTTTGGACGCACGTTGGACTTTGCAGCCTCAACCCAGGAGAAGTAAATAAAAAGCAGTTTGCTGGTTTGAGTTTCGACCTTCTCGTTCTTTGTGTCTGCCAGGAGAAGATTGGCATCGACGTGTTCTGGCGCCCTCTGTCCAAAAACGCCAGCGCCCTGGTGTTCTTCAGTCGTCGTAACGACATGCCCTACCGCTACCAGACCAGCCTCGGCAAACTCAACTACACCACTGGCAGCTACGAGGTACTTCAGGCGCCGCCTTCCAGACTCTTTGCTTTTTTTTCCTCAGGTCTCTCTTTTTCACGCCGGGAGAGACTCATTTATCGCCCTTTTCCTCAGATCCACGACGTCTTCGCCCAGAAGACCACGACGCTGAAAGACTCCACCCCCTTCGTGGTGTCCGTGAACCCCACCGGCGTGGTCATGTGGCACGTGTCCGCGCCCGCCAAATGGAACCGCCGCCCGTTCCGCCGAGGCGGCGGGCGCCGGGGAAACGCCATTCCTCCGGTCTTCCTCTGATCATTATGATGATAATGAATGACGATCATGAATAGGGCTGGATTGTTTTATTTTAAAAAGGCTCCATCCATCCCATGTAACGGAGTCGGTGAAAGCTCGGGGACGGTAGTGTGTCACACTTTCTCCAGTTTAATAAAGGTGATTATTTTTTAGCCTGTCAAGATCTGGATGTTGTTTTGCTCAGGACCGTGTGCATGAGAAATGCAATTTTTTTTATGATTGAACAATGATTCTGTGAATGACGCATTTGTGTAAATAAATGATTGGGTTCCTCATTTGGAAAATGTTTGTTTTCCAGCATGTTTGAAATCCTTTTATATTGCGCAGTACTTATCTAAGCAATAAACACAAACTGATGGATCCTGTTGGGTGTAAAGTTATAACATGTGAAAGCACTGGTCTCGCTCTACACATCAGTTTATCATTCACTTGAAAACAGCTTCTATCTGCATTTAAACAGCACCGTTCAACACCTATCAAACAGGCTGCTAGGCATGATTCAAATTGAGTGGTGTCTGATGATGATGAAAAATGAGCGCGTGGCGAACCCGAAACCGCCGTATTTAGCCAGCAGAGGTCAGCGCTGCTCTTCGGGCGGCGTGCAGGTGTCCACACGGGGCCTTCCATTCCGGGTCCTCTGCCAAAATATGCACCTGCTGAGGAGCACAAGGACAGTCAGCCGATTCAGCTCAGTCCTTTATCTCCCTGTTATGATGTTCTCCCCCCGCGGCATTTAGACGTGCACCACAACGTATAAACTCCCTTTGAACCTCATTTTGTTCCTCAACCCTCTCCTTAATACACCGTCTCAAATCCTTCCCGTGCATTCATTCTACCTCCTCGTCTTCGGTCACCCCCTCTCCCGCCCTCCTACCTGTCCCCTTTCTGCTAAGTCCTCTGCATACCACCTGCTAACCACCTCTGACCTTGGCCTTAGACGCCCGGTGTTCAGACACCGTTTCCAGATAACGGAGCGGTCACACGCGTGTGTGCATTGGCAAGCATGCTGCTGCATGGGCATGAGTATGACATGAGTACCTGCTTTGCGTGGAACACACACACACACACACACACACACACAAAGGAACACATCTCCCTCCTAGGTCATTTCAGGCCAGATCAACTGTGTACATGTCTGTCTGTGTTCTTGTGTGTGTGTGTGTGTGTGTGAGTGTCGGAGGAAAGATCATCTTTTCCTTCCCGTCCTTCCCTTTCATTCGTCTCAGATATCCGTTGGCCGAACGCGACACTTCTCCCCCCCCCCCTGTCAAGGTCCCCGCCGCCCGGGAGCATGACGTGTGGGAGAGAACGGAAGGAGTTTTGATGGAGAAAAAGAGAGAACTGTGCGAAAGAGGAAGGGAGGAGGGGAGAGGGGGGTGGAGGGGGGGCTGTCAGAAGTCTATTAGAAGGTGCAAATGAGCAGAGGAAGGCGGGAGTGTGAGAGATGAGAGGGAGAGCGACGGAACGAGGGAGGGAGGGAGGGAGGGGCGGGGCGCCGGGGGCCGAGAGCGTTCCTGCCACTGCTCACGTAGGCCCCACAGCTGCAGGGAGGCACAGTCGGCGCTCCCGTCTTTGTCCCCCAACGCCAGCGCCCCCAGATTCAATTCGGGGATTGATCCCCCCCCTCCCTTCTCCTGGGCCAACACACACGTCGTTGTTGTCACGCTCTCTGCCTCACGCCACCAAAATGCAAGAGGAGGAGGAGGAGGAGGAGGAGGAGAGGGGGCACCGGGGGGGAGGGGGGGGGGGTTGGATTGGATGCACACAGTGCCTCGCATATAGGTCAGAGTCCCGAAAGGGGGACTGTGTCTATACCTTGGTGTCTGACGTTCACTTTCTCTAAAAATATCGTACAGTTTCTCACACTCATCACTCTCCCTCCCCGGTGCCGCCCGTCACAGTCCCAACGTCTGCCCCCCTCCCCTCCCCTCCCTCCCCTCGGGGCGGAGAGGGCGCGATGCAAGGTTATCGAATAGCTTTAAATCTCATGCTGTCGTCCAAGGTTCATTCATCTCGAGCGAACAAATTAAACGTGCCATTTAAAGTCACGTGATCACCAGTCAGTTTAGATGCTCCGTGAGGTTGTTTCTTTTTGGGTTTAGTTAGCTTAATGACTCACCACACAGCCAGATGACACCTGCTGGGTAATTTTTTCAATTGCCTTTTCAAAATGCCTTCTCTCTTCCACGTGACTTTTTAGAAGTCGTGTTATTGTTGCGCCGAGCGTTGATTCGCTCCGGTCGCTTTAGATTTCCTGGACACTAATTCAAACCAAGCAAACGTGGGAGGTCTTGCGAGGCGTTACTCAACAGGGACACGTCTGCTGCAGTGCCCTCCGGCCTCTGTCGGTGCAGCATTGACCTCCGCATTCTCCTTCCTGCTTTACACCTGCTGATGCGTCAGGCAAAGATCAGACACCCCCTCCTCCTCCTCCTCCTCCTCATCCGGCCCACACGCATGTCCTCTGACTCGGTGGCCCGTGACGGCTGAGGCCCGGCGTCCTTGCCGCGGGCTTCTCCTTCCACGCAAAAGGTACTGGATCTTCGGGAATCTGGAGTTCTGGTGGAAAGTCGTGCTGCCCGTTGCAGCAGAGGACGTCCCGCTGACCGCATGGAGGTGGCTGTTGTTTCAGCTGCGGAGGGAATGTGCCGACACACGTGCACACACGGCCGGGGGGATCGGCCAAAAACGGCGTCATGGCCTGCGATTGGGAAAGAATGGACGGTTGAAAACCTCCATGACCGTGTTGGAAAGTTCTTTTTTTTTCACCAGTCAAAGCGGTGACCAACCTTTTCAATGATGCACATTTGTGGTTGTTTTTTTTTTTTTTTAAATTTTTCTGAATGACTGGCAGGATTTGTCCACTAGCTGCTGCTGTGGGCCCCGGTTGCGCCTGGTGACTGTGCGTACGAGGCAGGCTGCACGTTGCAGAGGCGTTTGGGTTCGCGTGGCGCCTCGCCAGGCGGTCAGCTGCCTGCTTCCTGGCAGCCCGAGTCGGGGGCAAAGTCAGACGCCAATGCCAGCCAATGCCGCTCGCGCTCAAACTCACAGTGACTGCCTCATTCTTTCCCTTTCACTATATTCGAATCCCCCCCGCCCCCCCCTCCTCCCCCCGCTCCGTTCACCCGCATTCACACAAGCTCGGCCACCAAAAAAAAAAACCTCTGTCCCGCTGGATCACACTAGGAGCCCGTGGACACGTCCACCTTCCTGCAGACGAGCTGCATGTCGGCGAGAGTGTCTGTGTGTGGTCGACCCCCCCCCCCCCCCCCACCAGCCTTCCCTTTCACGGGCCGAAGCCATCACAGGCAGCACAGCGGTGGCGTTTGGCCTGCGTCGACCTCCAGGAGAGCGGCGTTTGGACAGGACTGGAAAGAGCAGGTGGAGTTATTTTGGCAGGTGCGTTTCGTGGGCGCGCATGTGGTCCCGGGGGTGGTCGTGGTGGGGGGGGGTCACGCTGAGAGAAACCTGTCAGATTTCTAGGCCGATACTCGATACACTTTCACACGGCAGCGACTCGGTAGGTAACGCGACGCCCGCCTGAGCTGCTGATAATGCGTCTATTTCGGGCCTCAAACGCAGCATGATGCTGTAGAAACCTTTGACTGACAACATTACTTTGCAAAAAGGAGTCATGTAAGAGGAGGGGGGGGTGGAGGGGGGGGGGGTGGCACGTAAAAATAGAGACGTGATCGGTCAACAATGCTTTTGCTAACCTTCAGTGCGGCCCTGTGATAACCATGCGCGTGGTCCGCTGGGCTATTCGTGTCGCTGTCAATCAACATCAGCTTCTCAAATGCATCCGGATCATTCAGCTCACCGGGCGATTGTCGTCCCCCCCCCCCCGTCGCTCAATCTGTCACTCGGTCGTACGGTGGCACCGTGGCTTAGCATTGGGGGATATTTCCATTCCCTTGATTTTGGATCCTCTCGGCGCCGAAGACAAACACACGGTGCTGAAGCCTCGTGGTTCCCCCCCCCCCCCCCCGCCCCCCGGCGATGGACTGAAGGATGAAGTAGAAATACCCAGCGCCAAGTGTTTTTTTTTACCTAAAGAAGAAGTCCTCGGCCTGATTGGCAAATGGTGACATGTTAACACGGCTTCACGGCTGCAGTGAAGACGTTTTTTATTGAACACAGATTATTGTCACTTGAAGCACAGCTCATGTTCTCACAGTGGAAACTCGGGTTTAGTCTTTTTCACGCTCGGGTTATTGTTTGATCGGCACTCAGCCAGTAAAATCATTGTCAGCCTCAAAATTTCAAACCTCGTGTTAATATACATTGAAGTGAATGAATACCTTCCGACTTGGCATCCTTACACACACACACACACACACACACACACACACACACACACACACACACACCTGAATATTCCCTTCCTGTGGATGAATATCACCTCAATGACCTACTTCCCCCCCCCCCCCCGAGGTCAGATTTCTCCCTCACGTAAAGGGTTATACGTGGTTACGAGGTTAGTCATAGACTGTTGGCTCGTGAAGACTGCGCTGCCCTTCATTCCATGTCGTTTGCCCCCCCCCCCAGCCCCGCTCGTCGCCTGGAAAAGATCAAACGGCACATGCGGGGCTGACCTTCAGCCCGCCGCCTCCGCCGCCCCGCCGCCTATATCTCGGCCCGGCGTAGCGAGTCTAAACATTAACCACGAGGACCCGGGCCACAGTTTAGTCTAATGGAGTGTGCGCGCGTGCGCGTTTTGTGTGTCTATTTATACATATACGTACGGAGAAGCAAGTTTGTCTCAAACGTCTGTTATGTGAGTGTATATGACGACGTCTGGAGAGGCACAAAGAGGGATCTGCTTCGAGTGAGGAAACAGGAAGAAGAAGAAGAAGAAGAAGAAGAAGAAGAAGAAGAAGGAGGAGGAGAATGTTGCGGCCTGAAATCCCTAATCTCATAATCACTTACCGGCAGAAAGCACCTGCTGCACTGACGCGGCCCGTCCAGAGTCCTTCTGGGGCCCTGTTACGGACTCGCACCAGAAAGCCCACCTGTGCCTGGGTGGGTGGGGGTGAGGGGGGGTCCACCTGCCGCACGGGCCCTTTTGCCCCGATTCAGCGAGGTCCGCGGCCTCTGAGCTGTTGGCCCCAGTCATTTATGAGCACAGTTGGGGCTTTGTGTGTGGCAAAAAAAAAAATTGAAATAGAAAGAGAGCTACTTGTCAAAACTGTGACGTAAAAAAGCCCCCCCGGCCTGTGTCACCGTGCCAGGAAAGGTCAGGGGTTTAGTTTTGGTTATGCGTGAACATTGTCACGTACAGGATTGTAAATGACTCACCGTAGCACACGCACACACACACACACACACACACTCAGACTCGCTTTATCTGCTGAATTAATTTCCTGTTCATTGGCTTCTGCCTTCCAGAGCAGGAAGAAGTAAACGGATGAAAGAGGAGTGCACTGATTTGTTTTCCAAGGGGGTCTAAAGGGGAATCTCTCCCATATTAATGGCTCCCGGGCTTGATGACAGCTGACAGCTAAAACCGAGTCAAATGTCCACTGCGCGCATGATCGTACCCACGTTTTTGTGGGTTTCGAACAATGCAATTGCGACGCAGAGCGAGGGCGACCACAAGTGGGGCAAGGCTCACGCGCACTAAAAGGCCCGGGCCTAGATGTGTAAACAAAGCACAGAGAAGCTCCAATCACAACACACACGCCATTCTGGTGATGATCGGGTGCACGTCGCTCCGTTACATCTTTTTATAGCTGCAGATTCATTGTCCTAAATGTCAAATGGAGAACTTTTAACTTGAGCCTTAAACCTCCAATCAAGTTAGCAATATATCGCGCTAAGCCACGTAGGAAATACCGGTTCCGGTTTAAACATGAAGATTCGCAATCGTCATTTCAATGGCCACTTTGCCTTGGTATGACCTCCAAGGTCATTTGCCTTTGACCACTTGGGGGCGGTAGGGTATTGTCTGGCCCATGGTGGGGGGATCTGACCCTCAATTCCTTGGGTTCGTTCCCCTCACCAAGCTCGGGTTCCGCCGACCTTGAATCCCGCTTCCTATCGACGCCAAAGACGTTTTGAGATGATTTTGTCTTCTCTTTGCCCTCCGCCACAGTCTGCTATACGGTGACCCCCCCCCCCTACCTCCCACGTGTGTGACGTGTATCGGGTGTTTTTTCCTGGAAAGTCGACGCTCTCTCCGGGCGGAAGGGGACATTAGGTCGAGCACACACAAACAGGAGCACAAATTAAAAGGCAGGGATTTAAAGAAGCAGAGGACAGCGTGAATAGATCTTCATCCACGTGAGCCCATAAATCACCAGGAGCTGACCCCTCGCGCACTGTTGCCACACATGGACTTCTCTTCCACTTTTACTGCTGTTCGGTCCAGCGGGAGCCCCCCCGGACATTTCCCGGACCAGGGAATCTCAGGAAAAGCCCTAATCTCTTACCTTGACATTTTATAACGCCGCAACCTCCCGTTCTCACCCCCTCTGGCCCTTTGAAGTCCTGAAAAGCAGCCATTGTTATTTTCGGAGCGGGGCCCGGGGGGAGAAATCTGCTGATCGGGCCATTCGTGCGTATGATATGGAAATTTTGGGTTTGAGAATGCCTCAAAAAGGAGTAACAGCGCGGAAACCACGTGAATGTTGGGGGGGGGGGGGGGGGAATCTAATAACTAAACGCAGAGGAGAGAAAATATGATGGATTTACTTTTAATCTGATGCTGAGTTTCCTGCTGGTCTGCTCTCACACACACACACACACACACACACACAGACAAGTACAAAGGTTGCTTATATGGTACGTATATGTCCATTTAAAAATCTTTGCTTTCAACACTTATGGAAAATATGGCCACACAAAGTCACAGGACTGCCTTTGTAATTGGCCGGTGTCAAATATTTGCCTGTCATTCCCACCACCTGTCTCTCACAGTTCATCACAGGCCCACACAGACACACACAGACACACACAGACACACACAGACACACACGTCACACTTGTCACAGACGCTGCATTGAATTACAATACTTCCCAGGAGACTTTAGTTTGGCTTACTGACAACATTGTAATGTATTTACGTGCATGTGACACGGTAATAACAATAAGAGCTTGGATTTATTTCCATAATTGTTTACACAGTTGACTAACCTTTGTCAACGTATTTAATGTCTGACTTTACAGCGAGATGTGTGGTGGAGAACGGATTACAAACATAACCCAATATAACGTAAAGGTTCACAGTATATTTCCAAATCACATTTCTAGTTCTGGCATTGACCTCTTTTGGTACAAGTCTTCTATTTGGGGTGGAGCCGCTGCATGCCCGACCCCAACCAACCACAATGAGCACCGCCTCTGTTTCAACTAAAACTTTAACCCAAAAACCAAGTCTCCACCCCGAAATGTGATGCTTCTCCCTGTTGGCACCAGTTGTTTGTCCACACAAAGTTGTCTTAACTTATCGCGTCCCTTGAGTAATTCGCGGACACCACTTACCACATTTAACCCGCCGTTACTGAAAGAAGAAAAACTGAAGCACGAGGACACATCACACAACCAACTGTAACACCCCCCCCCCACACACACACACCACCACCACCCCACGCGGGGCATGATTTAACGCTCGGGTCCGACAGCCTCCCTGTGAGGTAGCCATACACCAGATTCCAGTTACCGTGACGATAATGATGATGACCGTGGAACTTTACGGCCCGGGCCAACTCCATTACTGAGAAACCTGCCGGGTATTTTGGACAGCCGCTCTCACCACTGCAGAATGTAGTTAAACACATACCATTTAACTCCTCTGTCATAAACCCACGGTCAACAAACCTTCCCTGGCAACACCGCCCCGCCAGTTTACAACGCTAAGTCGCAATTACAGTACCCCTAATCACCGGTTTACCTCTTTGTGTCAGCGTATGCGTGTGAGCGCGCATATCCGTGTTCCTGCCCGGTCATGCCACCGTCTGCAAGAGAAAGTGGGCTGAGGGCGTGGATCGTGACGGAGGGGGAGGGTTAGGTAAGCGGAATCCTTCCACTGCAAGGCTTTTCTCTCCGCGCTTTAAAATGCACCACAATGTTGCAAAAATAAAGGGACACGCCGTTGTGGTGCGACTGAAGAAGCTATTCGGCGGCGAAACAATTAGCTCAGTGATACGTTACCCGGGTTACGCTCAGGCCTTTTTGTGCCTTCCTCTCCTGCCTCTGCGGGGGGGTGGGGGGGGGTGGGATGGAACTAAAAAACAAGGGAAATAATTGGTCGGAAGAGTCTCGCGGCCACGCCAGCCGCCAAGCGAAAACCTTTGTGTCCACTGATGTCGTTCAGCAGGTTCATCTCCTTATTCAACACTAATTGGAGGCCGCCGGCGCGGCCGTGAGACTCTTCTGTCTTCTGCAAAATTTGGATTGATTGACATTTGCGGCTGGAGGAGAAGTCAGGCCATCGCCAGAGTTACGACCAACCGCGGCGCGGGAGACATGTGCGATATCTGTGCGAAAGGTTACGGTTCTTTACTCAAAAAACCGCAAAGGTCACCCTCGAGACGGCGCGCGGCGAAGAGGAGCGTCGATCGCGGCTTCAGAATGTCGAGAATTCGCGGCACTCGATCGGGATGGTCGCTTTCGTGTTCTGCAAATATCGTTCACAGACTTCGTCATTAGTTAGAGTGGCAAAAAAAAGAGCGCTTTTCAGGGCAGATTGACCTCGACTTCAAATTTACCCGGTAGCTTTATCTCCAAAAATGAAAAAAACTCAAAAGTAGGCGGAACACTAATGAAAGAAAGCATGTAAGAGGGTTAACGCTGAGGGCAGGAAAAGAATGGAGAAATCAAATCACTGCTTAAGTGCATGTGCGGCGGAGCCAGAAGGCTGAGAGCAGACGCAGACAATGACAGGACAAAGACAGGACAAAGACAGGACAAAGACAGGACAAAGACAGGACAATGACAGGACAAAGACAGGACAAAGACACAGACGGAAAAGAGGGAACGTGTGCTCAAGAATCAAGAACCTCCACTCTGGGACTTTTTAGTTTGATCATTGAGGGAATCAGAGTAATGGCGATGATTCGATTTCCTCGTCCATGTTCACCTTGACCTTTTACTGTGTATTCCCTCCTCCTGTAGCCCCTGCCAGTGAGATCCTGTGGCTCACTCACGCAGCCAAAGCTATAAATTATGTGTTTTCTCTCTTTTCAGATTAAAAGCCAACCATTCAGTGGCAGAAGTCGGTGACATTCCTCCACGGGCACAGCCGTGCTATTCACACACACACACACAAAAAAAAAGCATCTATTTTAAAGACACACACATCGAACGTTTGAAAACACGCGCTCAAGAGGCAGAGCGGCGTGACTGGGAGGGTTGGCTCCATCGCCCCTGCCAAGGAACGCCCGGCTCTCAATGTGCCACCTTCCTCCGAAACCCGAGGAGCAACGTTGACATTATCCATGTGCAGAGGTGTTTGCAAGGGGGTTAAAACGTGGGAGGGGGGGGGTGTCCCTAAAAAACAGAGCAATATCACGAGATTGCAGATGAGCTGTTTTCAATGCGGCACCTCCTTCGGTGCCCGGATCACTGGGAAAAGACAAAAACCCCATTGGCGGATCTCCTGGTTGACTTAAGCCTGGAGAATCGACTTCGATGGTGGCTGAACCTCACCTCGCCCACCTCGGCCTCTACCAAGCGCCCCCCCCCCCCCTCCCTTGCCCCCCCGGTTCGTGGTTTTGTGTGGTGGGCCTACGTTAAGCTGCCCATCGGGAACACATGCCATTCCCAAGAACTCTACGGGACCGGGGGATCTGGTGACAGCGGCTCTACAGATTGCCGATGCTAAAAGGAGATACACTCCGGGGGGGGGGGGGGTGCTCGGGTGCAGGCCGAGCGGAAGAGGGGAGCGAAACGTAGGGGCGGGCGGGAGGGGGAGAGATGTGCGAGAGAGAGATAGTAGAGATCACGCGTCAATAAGTTCATGTTGGTCCCTCTGTAAAATAAAGAGGGCCGTCGCTTCGCTTACTTTCCCCCCCCGGCACGGGAAGAGTTAAGATTAAGGCCACAGGCTTTCCTCTCCACTTGGTTTGACGTTGTTTACACAGTCTGTGTACACACTGCAGCCCCATTAGGGCTCGCACGAGATTGGTGACATTCACAGCACCTGACATCCTTAATGGGAGCGCGTTATGTCACCTGACAGCGGAGCTCATGCAGGCTGACTCTGCAGTGGGAGTTTATGCTTGAGGCCACGTCTAATTCCTTGCTTACCTGTCTCTGAAATTGATAAATATTTGACTTGGTCTTTGTGAGCATGTGTGTGTGTGTGTGTGTCTGCTTGGTGTGTGTACTCTTATCCGTCCGTCCTTGAGCTCGCCAGACAATCTTTGGCGAGCCTGCAAATGGAAGCAGCCGATTCTGCGGTAGTTGGAGAAGTTGCAGAATTTGCGACACCGCCGGTGCTGCCGAAATCACAAAAAAACGCAGAGCGCACATGTTGCGAACTGCGCCAGGCGGTACGGATCAAGCGCAGGCTTTGGCAACGCAAGGGCCACTATGACTGTATGACAGGGGGGGGGATCTATGACACAAGTCACAAGTTACACTGGAACGCGCTTTCCCAAAGCCATCCAACAACCCTCAGCTGCCTCCATCTCAGGTTTGATGGCTCCACAACAAAGTCAAACCGTTCCCCTGACGGCCCGTGTCAGGTGAAAGTTGCATTTGGGACCGGAGAGTTTAGTGAACTGAAAAGGAATTGTTGTTTTCCTTCTTACTTGAGTTTAAAATGTGTGTATAAATATTGCATAATTTGCTGAAATCTCCGATGTTCCACTTCTGGTGCTGATTGGTTCTGCTTATTCAACATGAAAAGGACTGCTGTGGTGATGTATAACGTTGCTTTTGTCTCTCAAGCACTATAATTAGAAGGATCACCACAAAAAGGCTCTTGTACTGAAACTCTCCAGGCTTTTATCATCTGACAACCAGAAAAAAACATGTGTGGTGTGGTGAAAATTCTTTAACTTTCCTCAAATGAAGAAAGGAAATCCTTAAATCTTAAATAGAGATCGGTTACACTCAACCAAGGCTGAAGGAAAAATCCTTTCCCATCGGCTGACAAGGCATCAAATGAGCTATCCAACTGCCGGTAACCATGGCAACGTATCTTCTATCCTGCAGCCTGGGCCCAGTTAAGCCCCGCTGGTTGTGATGAACAGGTCCGCCCGTGAGTCGCACTCTTCTCGTGACGCAACGGTTTTCTCTCGGGTTGTGGACGAATTTCGCCGCTGTGACGATGCAACAGCCGGCCACCCCCCCCCCCCCACTGTGACACAGCTGTTTTCTGGCTTCTTCTGGGGCCTCCTCGTGTGCAGTGCTGGTTGGTCCAGCAGTTCATGCTGTGATGCAGCAGGGGGCCTCCTGAGCTTCACCAGGGTCCCCACGGGGTTTGAGTGATGGGGCGCTGGGACGGATTTGGCAGCAGCTGTCAATCCATGCATGTGAAAATCCTTAAGTATGGCACAGTAAGGAGATTACAAATAATCCACTTACGGATTTAAATTACTCCCCTGATGTATAGGCAATATCCTATATGATCACAACAACATGACCACATAATGCGACAAGGTCACACATTATTTGAGTGGGGTCTTAAAAATTAAAAATCGGTTTGCATGTGTTAAATTGGGATTTTCAACGTGGCGCTTGTGTTGTTTCTTTGTCTACCGTTTGATGCATTTCTACACGAGTGGTAAGACAAAATGTGTGGTTTTGTTGGGGGTTTTCGGGCGTCACACAGGAACAAGCACCAACCAATTGTCCCAGCTGAGCACACTCAGCCTTCTCCTCTATTTAGAGAAAAAACTCCCCAAAGATACTTTTTCAATGATGTCGTTTATACACAAAAGACAATTCACATGGGAAAAGGACAACGTGGAGAATCAGGACGACAGAAATAAACACAAATACACAAACAGTTTGGGTCTTGAATCACATCGTTTGACGTGAGTGACAAGCGTCAGCCAAGCAAAAGTAATCACATGTTAATGATTTAAGTGGTCCGAAATAGGCCGATTTCACAGAGAACATTCGGGGAATGTGTTAATCTCACCTTTCACCGGCCCCAGCTGCTAATCTCTCAGAAATAGCTACTGCTCCTGGACACAGTGTCTATTTGCTGCACATTACCAACCATTAGTCAAGGCTAATTAGCAGCACCACCGGGCAGCGTGTCCACATGGGGACGGGGGTTCGTTTTTTTTTCCTTCTTTCCTGGTGTCTCACATTAAAAGCAGCCATTAATCGCGGATCGTTAGCGCGGCGGGAGACCAGCCGAACTATTCCAACCCTTCAATCTGCTGAATATTTAACATTTTAAGCAGTTTTTTTTATTCACCCAGTCATCACATGCGTGTTTAGAATTCACCAAGAATGCAAATTATAAAAGACATAGCCCCTGGCGGTGCAGAGGGGTTTGGGAATCACTATGTTTACCCATCAGTGAACTATATGCCAGTGAAGTGAACTATCTGTGAACTGTCGTCTAGTAAGAGCAGTATGCGAGAGGCCGGGTTCATTAAGGGAGAAGTCAAGGAGGCAGTCCACAGCTTGTTTATTGTCTTGGGCAACCGACGGCAGCGAAATGTTCCGGTCAAAGATTGTTGTGGAGAGAGAGAGAGAGAGAGAGAGAGAGAGAGAGAGAGAGGGCAAGAAGCGGGATTGAAAATAGTAGGAAATGAAGGGAGGGAGAGGGTTTAAATGAGAGAGAAGGAATCAACTTTGACCAAGTGACTGCAGCAAACAAGCGCAGCTCGACAGCGACGTGGCGCCATCAAAGTCTGCCGTCGCGAGGCGACGCGGTCAAACGCCACCCAGTGCGTCCCGTCCCCCCCCCCCCCCGTCCCCCCGTTTAGGAGGCAGCTCTCACACGGACGGCCCGGGTGGCATTTAGATAAGAGACACTCATCACGTCATTTATCACTTATATGCACCGATAAAGCACCTGCCGCATGAGTCAAATGCAATGGGGGAGGGGAGTTATGGATTTACAGCATATGTGGGAGGGAAGAGCAAAATGTTTACATTGTGGGAGAGTGTGCTGCATGGAGCTGGGGTGTATTTATAAAGCGCCGCCATACGTACGTTTTCTTATTCCAAACAAAGCAGAGCCTTATTTATAGGAGAGTCATCCTACTTCTTCACAAATGAGCATTTTGTACGACTATGCTTGTAACGCTACAGAGAAGACACACGTTGAGCTGCTTAGTGCTAATGTTCCCAAAGGATTAAAAAATATACACATTAATGAACAAATATAGCACTTTTTTTTGTCAAAGCAGCAACAATTGAAGAAGATCTTACAGTCGTTAATGTTTTTTTTAGGTTTTGGGATCGTAATATTTGGTCTAAAGACCTCTTGCCAAGTAACATATTGAAACAGAGTAAGATTAATGAGAAGCCAAACATCAACTCGCATGCACACGCATGCACAGAAATGCAGTCAAAACGTCCTTTTGGACTTTGTGATTGTGAGACAAGTTTCACTCTGGGAACATTCATTCATCATTTCATTTTACATTCAGCACCTTGACCGTGAAATCCTTGATTTCATTTCGGTGAATGAAATAGTGTGTGTCAGCGTTGATCCTTCGATTCAATCCTTGTGAATGTCACGCTCCCTCAAATCAGCGTCCACACCTGTAATTCGTGGGTTGATCACGGGTCCGACAGCGCTGCCAATTCTCCCCTTTTGGGATTTTCTAACAAGGCTGAGCCTGTCGCAAGATGAAAAAACACCACACACGTATGCGGCTCAGTTTCACCTGATCTGCAGCGATTCCCCCAAAACACCCAAACAAAACCACAGAAGTACTTCCAAAAGAAAACGTCTTTCGACTGGTTTCACACCACAGCTGATAAGTGGCTTTTCTAGTTCCATGTGCACATTCACACCAACCAGAGCATTTATAAAAGGGGGAGTGATTAGATTTCCCATCTCTCGGTTGAATTAATAGTCTAAGGAGTAAATTAGCCAGGAGTAATCTGAGAAGATTGATCCACTGCGTGGAGCTGAAAACGGAGAACGTCACGTAACCCACAAACCCACAAGATGTTCTTTTCACACTGTTTTTTTTTTTCCCTCCTGCGGATTAAACAAGATATAGGGTGTTAATTAATGCGCTTAAGCGCTTAAGGGTTCACAGGTTTGTACTTTGCACTGAATATAGGCCACAAAGAAAAGAGCGCAGGACAGGAGTAGGAGTGGAACGTACCTGAACAAAAAGAGGACTTAGGTGGTGTCAGAGGGATTTATTAATGTCACAAACACACACACACACACACACACACAAAGCTCGAAATTCTCAGGGAGTGAGTGGTAATGCCGCGTTAATGAGTGTAAGCTGGACTGCGCCCATGTGAAGGGGTGAGGGGGGGGGGGGGGGGGCGCAGCCTGCAAACACGCCAATCCACCGGCCTCCACTACGTGTGCCGTAGAAACGCCTCACAGATGGTTTTTTCGGGGATGCTGTTGCCGATTATGCAAATCTGCAGTGGCAGTTTTTTTTTTTCTCGCAGTTTTTTACTGGTAAAAAAACGGAAGAAGAGAAGCATGACGTCCTGTCTGCACCTTTCGTACCTTTTTGATTTCTTTCATTCAGAAAATCCCAACACATGAATGAGGCGACACTAATGCCAACCCCCCACCCCCCCTTCAGCTCTCACGCCTTATCCCTTCTCCATCACGCTCTCCTCCATCCAGTTTTCTATCCTCTTTAATTCTCCCCCCTTCAGCTCAATTAGTTTCTTTTCCACCAGGCTCCACTGATCCCTCTTTAGACCGATTTCAGTCTTACTCTCATTCTCCACCTCCTCCTCCTCCTCCACCCCTCTGGTTCCCTGCCCCATGACTCAAGGAGACATTTTCTTTTTTCTTCTTTTCTTTGGTGTCACAATCAGTCATAAAGGTGGGTAAATATAGATCGGAAGCCTTTAAGACGTAGTACGTGTGAGAGAGCACACATCAGGCCTGACCTCGTGTGGGATTGGTTTCTGCCAAGTCGTGATCTAAGGATTTACACGTCAGCAGGTGTAAATTACCTGCCGGAGTGCACGTCGCCTGTCTCAGGTGCAATTGATCCGTTGATATGTTTCTGCATCTGATTGCGTCGTTGTGTCGGACCTCAAAGTGTTTATCAAATTTCTCAGACATTCCAACAATTCTTTGGATTTGGACTTTTATATCATTTAAATACCATAAACACTAAAAATCTGAAAGTAGGGGATGCAAAACTAAATTGTGTTGGAGAACAACAGTTATGGAGAATCACAAAAAATTTGACCTTATTTGGGAGAAAAAAAAATCCATTACATTTTTTTGACTTTTTTCAACGGAAAAAATTGACATTATTTTGAAAAAGATTTCGCCCAATTACTTTTTTCCATTACTGTTTTGACATAATGCTCTTATTGACTTCATATTTGTATTGTTTATTACATTACATTTATAAACCTAAACATGTTTTTACTTATTCTTCAAATAAGAAAACACAAAAGCTTTTTGACGAATCTGGACTTTTATTCCCAAAATATTTCTTCACAAAAAATCGTATGACTCTTTTTTTTTCAACCATTCTTTTGACCCACATCATCGGCTGACGGCGTGTGGCTGACTACCTTCAACTTTACCCAGACAGGACCGGAGGCTGTGAGGAATCATGAATCACCTTGTCCACCCTTTTGTAGAACAGTGATAACACGTGATGAATTGCAACTGAAGGGGAAACGAAGTAGCCTTTACACACAGTGTGGCCCTTTAGTCCTTTACACAAGACTAAAAGGCCACACTGTGTTTTTAAGCTTACATATTAGAAGTATCAATGTCCTTAAATAATTCATTGTATAATTGAGAATTTGAGGAATAAAGATCATTCAGGGTTTTTTTTTTTAAAATTTTTGTTGAACAAAGTTGGTTGTCGTTGGATTTCATTTAACCGCATGAGGAACCTCCTCAAACATCCAAACCCATGTCCAATCAACTCGGTCGAGCTATCCAACCAGACGGGGCTTCTGGGTCCCTGGTGAACAACGGATTAGGACGTTTTTACGACATTCTTCGGGGAGTGAAGCGGGGGCCCCCCCCCCAACAATTTACGGGGATTATGTGGTGTGCTTTTATATGTAGGTACCGTATGCACATAAAGAGCGTGAGTCAGAGAGAGAGCGCAGCAGAGCAGGAGCTAATCCAGCGGGAGGCAGCGAGCAATGGGGATAATAACAAACATGGCCAAAAGATCCAAAAGCTCCCACCCTAACACATCCAACGAGGGTTACATTTTGGTACCGTGGGCCAAGAGCTCAGCTAACGGATGCGGTGTCACCGAAAAATACCACAAATCCCTGTTAGCTAAAACTGCTCTTTGTTCTCCCAGAGGACCCGAAGGGGAACAGGTGACGCGATAATCGGGTGAAGCAGGGTTTGTTTTCCCTCTGAGATCACAAGTGTTTGGTCAGATTTTGGCAACAAAAAGCAGTGTAAACGGGTCCGGGGGGGGGGGGAGATGGTCGTCGGGTTCACACGAGGACATTTGGGTAGAATAAACACGCTCGGTACTAAAATAAGTCAATGAAGGCTTTGTTTCACACAAAAACGGACGTCCGAGCTGAAGAAACCAGTTGGTGAAATAACGTCTGCTTCTTTTGATTGAAATGAATGAGCGGCTTGTGTTATTTTGCAACAGTACAGACGCCGGTAGTTTAATGTTTCCTCTGGGTTACACTAACTGTTCTCCACTTGATCTCAAATGAAGGCCTACCTAAAAATAGATCAGACCTTCCAATGGGGAACCAGTCGCTCACAACCAGGTATACGGTGTTCATTTTAGGACATCCTCAGATCTCAGACTCAAGTATCAGACTCAGACCAAAAGACCTCAGACTCAGGCGAAACGGGGTCAGGTCTCAGAAAAACCTCCGTCATTCTTAAACAAAACTCCGTCAAACCAAACAGAGTCAAACCAAACAGGGTCAAACCAAACGGAGTCAAACCAAACGGCGTCAGACGAAACTCTAAAACTCTAATACTAAGTTAGCAATTACAAATGTCTACTTGTCATTACGACGTTGTTATTTATGTTCCAATGGCAGTGCGTAAGCTAGCGATAAATCTGCTAATGTTAGCTTGAGCAACACGAAGTAAGAATGACTCTGTTTGGTTTGACGGATTTTCGTTTGACTCCGTTTGGTTTGACGGAATTTCGTCTGACGGAGTTTCGTTTGACTCCGTTTGGTTTGACGGAGTTTCGTTTGACTCCGATTGGTTTGACGGAGTTTCGTCTGACGGAGTTTCGTTTGACTCCGTTTGGTTTGACGGAATTTTGTCTGACGGAGTTTCGTCTGACGGAGTTTCGTTTGACTCCGTTTGGTTTGACGGGAGTTTCGTTTGACTCCGATTGGTTTGACGGAGTTTCGTCTGACGGAGTTTCGTCTGACGGAGTTTCTTCTGACGGAGTTTCTTCTGACGCCGTTTCGTCTGACGCTATTTTGTTTGACCCCGTTTGGTTTGATGGAGTTTTGTTTAAGAATGATGGAGGTTTTCTGAGACCTGACACCGTTTCGCCTGAGTCTGAGGACTTTTTGTCTAAGTCTGATACTTGAGTCTGAGATCTGAGGATGTCCTAAATGAACACCGTACAGGTGCTCCTGGACGAGCAAATTAACAGTTGAACTTGTTTTCACCTAAACGTGACCCACAAAGAGTTTTGCTTTGATAAATATTGTTTCTCCACCGCTCCTGAATTTGGTGATTACGGTTCACCAGGCTGTCTGTCACATGCCCCTTTTTAAAAAATTCTTATTTCTCCGTTCTATTCCCGTTTAGGATCCTTTCCGCTGGGATTTCTTACCATGATGTCTGAGCATCAGTTTGTACACAAACACGTCGCCCCGGGTTCGAAAACCTCCTTAAAAAAAAACCACCCCACAGCATTCACAACACGGCAACCTTTTCCTTATTTTATATAAAAACAATATAATTTGAAAATAAATATGCTTTACTGCTTTACATAGACACAGATGTTAATAGTGAAGGAGAGACAAAGGGAACTTAATAATGAGCGGTCAATAACTGATGGCAGAAATGACGCGGATCGGAATCCAAATTTCTTGTGGTTGTTTCAGAAGGCGTCATCGTGGGAGGGTGGAGTGCTGCAGCGTGCTGAGCAGTAGTTCACTGCTACTTTCTTTAAAAAAAAAAAAAAAACACAACTAAATAACACCCCCACACACGCACATTTCCACAAAATGCGCATGTTGAAAAGTCCCGCACAGCACCCGCTCTCCACCCCCAGGTTGGGGGGGGGGGGGGTTGAAACATCCAGAGGAGACGTCATCACTGGTGCACCAGTACAAATGATCCATTTAAGGGAATGTTAACAAATCGTCGTTGGAGCGGCTCCACGCTGAGAGAAGCCATCAGTGACCTTACACATGGCGGGGGAGAGATAGGACAGCCACAGGAACATAACACTGCATATATAAATAAACCAAATTAAATATGGGTAGAAGGATGAATACTGCAAAATACTCTATAACATTATAAATTATCTAAAATGGACTATGGCATAAAGGGATATTAAGTATGTACAAGTTCGGAGATGAAGTCATCAACGGGGTGACAGTCCCCTCTCCTGAAAAAAAAAAAAAAAGAAAACAAACAAAATAATTTAAAAAGCACTCGAAAAAGATTTCTCAGTACACATCGTGAGGCACAGTTTTTTTGTTTGTTGTTGTTTTCAAATGGAATCAAACTACAGTATAAGATGTTTTCAGTGGTTTTTTTCGTGTGACGGACACAGCGAAAGCAGCAGATGCCACGTTGACGACAACCGGCATCCCTTTTGAAAGCAGGTGGCACGCTGGGGGGGGCGGATCACGATGGGGGGGGGGTGGGCCCATTGTGTGTGCGCGAGTTCACGTCAGTCCTGGGGTGTCACGGTAAAAGACAGGATTCCTCTGTCCCTCCCGGGTTGTCCCGCTGCTCAAACCCCCCCCCCCCCCCGAAAAAAACAAGAGGAGAAATCGACCAATGAAAATCCATCCGTCCGTCCGTCTTTTTTCGAGCCGGTTTCAACAGTTGAAAACGTCTCACGTGGAGAGATTCTGCAACTTTGTGACTGACACATCAATCACAGTAGAGACTCGTATCCAGTGAAGTAATTGTATACGATGAAATTCACAACAAGGACTACATCTGCGTCACAAGCCTGTTAGAAATGCAAAACCACATCCACATCTATTTGCTTTTTTGTCAGATGATGGGTTTAGTTATTTGTTTTTTGTTTTTGTAGCAGCAAAACAATTCTTTACTTATATCATGTTCTATTTACACACAGATATACAGTGGGAGGAAACTTCAGTTCAGTCTTTTCTTAAGTGTTCACTCTCAAGACAGTCCAGGGGGGGGGAATGCTTTCCACAGAAAAGAAGAGCTTATGGTTCAAAGGTCAAAGTGCTGTGCTGTGAAATATCTCTAATATTCCTTCATCTTGTACATCTGGTGGTGCCACCGATCTCATCTCCTCGGCCTGTCGCATCTAAAACGAGAGCGAGAGAAACATGGCGGGTGAGTCAAAAGGTTCCGTTCATCCGGCTTAAAACGGGTTTTCGAATGAAACAGCGAGTCAAAGGGTGCGATCGGGCTGTCTAGTTATTGTCGATAAGACTCAGGATGCATGAAAAAGGGGATCAACGTATCCTTTCACCTTCCACACACAGTGTTTTTTCCCAAAATAAACACACAATTTAGACCGGACCGAGGCAACAAAAGCGCGGCTTACTTGCAGGTCCTCTCGTTGAGCTCGAGCTGGCGTCCTTTACAGATGGCGTCCGTGTGCTTGCAGGAGCACCGGCAGGTGGCCGGATCCTGCACGAACAGGCGCTTCCTCTTCTCCGAGCAGTGGTCGCAACACGGCTCACACACACTGGACAGAAGAGGGACAGATGTGGAGAGAGAGAGAGAGGGGGGGGGGGGTGGGGGGGGGGGGAGAGAGAGAGAGGACGATTATCACACTGCGCTTCCACAGCACCCACAAAGGGAGGTCGGGCCCCTTTTGGTCGACCCTTTCGTACGACTGCGGGGGGTTTTGCTCCCCCCCCCCCCCAGAGAGCGGGGCAAATACACAAGCAGTCAAATTACCCTCGCACCACCCTCTCTCTCTCTCTCTCTCTCTCTCTCTCTCTGGTGCATCGTGCAGCACAAAGCGACCTCGCTCCTCCCGCTCTCTCGTGAAAATGCAAAAAAGCTCCGGGGTAAAGAAGACTCGGGGGGTCCGCTCGGTGCTCCGTTAAAGAAACATTTCATTTTATTGAATGGAAACTGCAGACTGTTCTTCCCGCAGGAGGGGAGGGGGGGGGGGGGGGGGACATTAGTTTCAGGACATGAAAGGGCTCAGATATACATCTCAAAAGGTACACATGACAAAATGAACACACATCAGGCACATATTCTTTCACAGTAAAGAGCACAGAATACACAAGGAATTGCGATTGGATTATCGTTGGATAAAATACGGGGGCTTTTGTTAAGAAGCAGGCGAAAGAAACAAAACAGTACTCGCTAAACAATTTGTTTACATATACCCCTGATTTAAAAAAAAAAAAAAAAGAAAAAAAGAAAAAAAGGGAAAAAAAGGCAATTGATAGCCATCACTCTGATCTTTACAGGACACAGAAAAGCACCAGCATTTCTTCACATGGCGGCGGCGGCTGGTTTCGTGGCGGATGAAAGGAGCGCAGACACAGCAGAGGCGGGCGCAGACTCAACACCGAGCGCCGCCGTCAGCGTCCCGATGCCGGGCCCAGATACCACAGCGCTACGGACCCGTCTGCTCTCGGCCCTCCCTCCCTCCCTCCCCTCCTCCCCCCCCCCCCCCCCGGTGATGCTGGAGATGTGACCTTGTTTTTCGGGAGGCTGGAGTTTACAGCCGCTTTGCGGGACGGATCTGTTTGTTTTCCCGCGTATCTTTCTCGGGAACGAGCCGCTTTGTCAGTCAGCGAGAGCTCGGGCAATCGGGACCAAAAGGCGATAGAGGGGAAACTCGAGTTTGTACAGGTTTTTTTTTTTTTTTTTTTGGCTTTTTCTTCACGATACGCCGCTGTATCTCATTCCGACCAAGGTTCCCCCCCCCCACCCCCCCACCCCCAGTCTCACTCCTCAGACAGAGGAGCCGGTTGAGGATGGGTGGACGGGGTATTTTGACGGGTGGAGATGGGTCACGGTTCATCTCCCACGACGTCTTTTTTAGTTTTTTTAGTTTAGTTTTTTTTTGCGAGATCTACGTTTTTAAACAAGCCAGCGTTAGCTCACCCTGCCGCCCCCTCCTCCCCCCACCCCCCCCCCCCCACGGACGGAGTTAGGACAAACACACAGAAGCGGCATGCTGGTCAAAACTAGAAGGGGCAAAGGAGCTCCTCCCAAATGAGCTTAGTGATGAGGAGCGCGACACTCAGGTGCAGGTAGGTGGAGAAGGCGGAGCTGACGTACGCGTCGGGAATTGTGGCGTCGGGAATAGTTTTGTCGCGGTTTTTCTTTCGCTTTCCCTTTTGGCCTTTGCCCTTCCGGGATTTTCTGCAAGAGAAAAGGGGACAAGAGAACGCAAAAGGAATGCCTGAGAGACTTGAAGAGAGAGAGAGAGAGAGAGAGAGAGAGAGAGAGAGAGGTGGGCCAACGTATTTTTAAAGAAAAGTCCAACACTGACAAAAAAAAAAACGGTAATCTTGTGGGAATCAGAGAGCGGAACCATCAGTAAACCGAGACGGGTTCTTCTTTCGTTTGATTACGCGGCAGCGACTGATAGCTCCTATCGCCCGTTGTTGTGAAAAAGGGCCGTCAGACGGTGTTCCCACGAGTGAACGTGATACGCGTCAATGTTGTTTTTGTTTTTTTTAATGAGGGCTGATTTTCAATTCAAAGATTGCAGCACAAAAGCCAAAAAAAAAAAAAAGAAGAACAGAAACCTTTTGAAATGAAACCAACATGTACTTTTAAAAGTACAGAAGTGCAGCTCTTTGAAAGGGGATCGACACACACAACCTTTAGCGTGACAATGTGAAGAATATCAAATGTTCCCTGTAAGAAAAGGCTTTATGGCCCAACTTGAATAAACTTAGTATAAAAAGCACAACGTCTTAGTAGTTAATAGTGTGACGTTGGGCTGTAAACTTTGGACCTCACCAAAGCTGCGTCTTGTTAAAGCTTTTTTTTTTTTCTGGGTCAACTCTTCACGGCGGATTCAACCGGTTTCGGAGCACAAAGGCCCCTCGAGCACCTGGAGTTTCACAGGTGGAGGCTGGATTAAAAATACCAGGACGGGAGATCAAAGGCAAGCGGGACAAAACCTTCGTTAACGCTCATGAAATTGTTTCTTGCGTCTCTGACATTGATGGCAATTGTAAAGACAGCGCATCATGCTGAACTATCAAAAACACAACTATCGGTACCACACACACACACCATGATTAGTTTCCGGCCCAAACTGGGGATCGGGATCACGTGCAGTCAGTGAAAACCACCACTGCTCTCCTCACATGTCTCCCTCCCCCCCCCCCGGGCTCAGTCTGTGGGAGCATTGGATTTACACGCCTTTACAAGCGGTGATGCAGGTTGACCAGGTGGAAAAAAAAAGAGGCATAAAGAAAATGACAAACTGCTGACTCGGTGACGCCGTACTTTGGCTCAGAGGAGCGCGGGTTACACATTTACCAACCACGTGACACGCGTCGACGAGATGCGGCGTTTGCTCATCGTCTCACCGCCAGCGCGTTGGCATGACGACACTCCGCTTTAAAAGCATCCGACACCACGTGCAGACCCGAGGGCCCCCCCCACCCCCCGACGCGAGGCGGTCGTCAGCTCCGCGATGGGATGGTCGCCGCGTGAGGGGATCGGAACGGAGGTCACGTGACAGTCCGTCCCGGCAGGCGCCCCGGCGCTCAGACCCCGGCAGGAAAAAAAATACCACGGCGTCCCATGAGGACACGATGAGTCTCCCACCAGAACTCCCTCTTTCGTGCTGGGTCCGGTTTCCCTCTGGACGTTGACAGTTACACAACCACAGCGAGGGGGGGGGGGGGGGGGGGCACACCTTCCAGTGACCTGTCGCCGCTGACAGGTCAGGGCCCCATGTTAAAATGAATCATGCAAGCGCGGGGGGGGTGGGGGGGAGGAGGAAGCATCGGAAAACCAGAGTTGAACGACCCGAGGGACCGTCGCTTTGTGGACGCGCGCCGCTGACGTCGGCCTCGTAAACAACGCAGAGACAAGGTTAAAGAGGAGGCCAGCCCCCCCCTCCCCGAAACGAGTGCTACTTATCTATGACCTGACATAAAACCAAAACACAAGCACAACCCCCCCCCCCCCCTCTCAGCTCAACAGAGAGATATTAACGACTGTTAGCAGAAGGAGGATTAAAGAGTTTTAGTGACCCCTTTAAACCATAAACTGAACCCGGTCTTCAAAAAAAAAAACTTATCTGTTTCCCAGCAACCAGTGACAGGAGTTTAAGTGGGATGAGAACGGGCAAAGACGAATGGGAGAGTGAGATAGAAAAGAAGGGCCGGGTGTAAAAGGACAGGTACACGGAGGGCAATGCCCTCGTCAGGTGTCACTCATTGACCGCCCCCCCCCCCCCCCGTTTATCAGCAGAGAGCCGCGTGCTGACTCGTCCGTACCTTGCCTTTTGATGACGTTTTATCGCCGTGCGAAAGAGCGTTTGGTCGAGGTCCAAACGGAGAAAAAAAAAAACAACCCCCGAAGGATCAGTTTGAGTGAGAAAGAGCACACGGGGGAGAGAGAGAGAGAGAGAGAGAGAGAGAGAGAGAGAGTTCGGGAAAGGCCGAGAGGCCCATTGATCCCCTCCCCCCCCCCCGTGAGAAAAAGAAAACCCAATCTCCATGCAGAGAGAGCGCTGTACTCACTTTTCTCTCTGTTCCGTCACTTCTTTCTTTGACCTGAAAGGCAGGAGGAGAACGACACGGCGTTAGATCAGAGCGCGCCGTCGCTTTCCCCGTAAAACAGACACCTGTGAGGATCACCAGAAACTCCCCCACCCCCCCCCCCCGAGGGGCCCCTCCGGACGCCGTTGTCCCTCGACCACGACGCTGAAACGGGCCTACGCAACGGGACGTTTTTTTTCTTCACTTATTGCGAAAAAAAAAAAAACCCAACTAAAAACCCGAATATGGAGCAATAAATCCGACATCGCACTATGGGGGGGGGGGACCGAGGGCCCAAAGCGTGTTGGGAAAGTGTGTTTCGTTCAAAAGAGGTCGCAGGAACCCGCGGCCAAGTCTCCACTTGAAATGAGGGGGTTACAGTAACCAGCTCCACATCACATGGAACCAATGTGTCATGTGATGCGTGACCTGCAGGTGCACACTCCCGCTTTAAGTAACGTCTTCTAAAGAAATGAAGCAGGGTGGGGTGGAGGGGGGGGGCCTTGATCTTTGAACGACCCCGCAGAGCGGAGTCTCGCTCATCTCGCTGTTATCGGCGAGGTCTGAAATCACAAACTGTTCTTGCCGCCGCGCAAAAACAATTTGGCTTGTTTCCCCTTTTTTTCGGCCTTTAACGCGCCGCACGCTATCTCTGCGTCGGGGGAAGCGCACGCCGTCGATCCGTGGGGCCCCGCGCGCGCGTGTGTGTGTTTTGTCTCCCCCCCCCCGCTGCGTTGTTTGTGCGAAGCCGACGGGGGCCGCTGGACATTTTGACTCTTTGTTGCCTCGGTGGCCGTGACGCCGTCGCCCCCCCCCCCCCCGAGATGCGCTTCTATCTCCGCGCATTTTGATCTGTTTTAAATAGAGGTCGAAATGAACGGTTTCCGCTGTTAGTGGGAGAGTCCGCCGTTTCCCAAGCTGGGGGGGGGGCGGCCTTTCCAATGCCCGGGGGGGAATCTCGGGACATTTAGATGGGGGGGGAGGACTTAGTCGGTTTATAGTCTAATAACTACAAATCCTAAAGCTGAAAAACAGATTCATGACGGCCTCTGAAACTTTATGAAGGTGCCCCGAAAGGTTTATTGCCGCGTCTGAATTTAATAACAGCAAAGTGTCGTGTCCTGGCAGACGGCAGTAAGTTGAGAGTGACTTTTTCTTTATAGCCGGAGGGGAGGGGTGGGGGTGGGGGGGGCGGGGGGGCACGAAGCAGGGACGCGTTTCACGTTTAACTGCTCAGAAAAGGGAAAGCTTGGTGCTCGGTGTGTTTGTTTGGGATGGGCGATGCACGTGTCGCGGTTCGCAATGTCGATGTCTCGCAGACCCCCCCCCACACCCCCCCCTCCCCACTCACCCCTCCCGACGTCGGGAAGTGACGCATCGGGGGGCTTCTGGCCCGGGCCCCCCGAGGCGAAAGGGGAGCGTGACGCGACCCTTGCGCGAAGGCGCAGTATAATAAACACGCTGTCATTCCGTCTCGCTCTCGGAATGAGGATGAACTAAAGCGGGACGCGGGATGCGCTTGGACACGCTCTCCATCTTCTTGACGATTGGGTAGAAGTCAAAGAAGCGACGATGTGAATCCGTCGAACGTGTCGGGGGCCAAAAGACGAGACAAAAACTTTCTGGCGTTGAGCGATCGGCGTTTCATTCACTCACGTGTGTGTGTGTGTGTGTGTGTGTTTGTGTCTGTTTGAGTTTGTGGGTTTCTTACCTACACTCACATGCGCTGTGCTCTGTGAAACTCAGTAAAATATCATTTTGTTGCACTAGGGGTTTTATTCTTTTGATCTGTAAAAAAAGAAAAAGAGAGAGAGAGAGAGAGAGAGAAGAGAAATTGTTACAGTTTTGAATGAAATACGCACGGACACACGTACAGTCTTAATCCTCCGGTGTCACGGCCATAGACTTCAAGAAATAGACTCAACGTGGCACGGGAACATCCCGAGGGTCAGCGTTCTGCTTTTAGATAGAAACCCAGGACAAAGAGGATTTTACATTCTCCTTCGCCCCCGGGAATTTGGTTGGAAAACGTCCAATACTCCTTTGAAGAGTCCACAGACACTTGGAGGCAATCAGAGGTGCATGAAGCTGCACTACCCCCCCCCCCCCCCCCCCCCCACCTCCCCCTTGAAGGTATGGCATTCGTAGCCAGCGCGGCCTCTGACCTCCATCGTGACGTTGTAGGTGGACGTCGGCATGCACTGCAGCATCTCGTCGTTGCAGCAGCCGGCGCAGCGCGTCAGCACCACGCAGGACGGGATGAAGATGTGCTCCACCTCCTCCGGGTACTCCTGCAGAATCTCCACCAGCAGCTCTCGAGGCTGACACAAACTCTTGTTGAACACCTCCATTAGTGGGATCACTGGAGGAGGGAGAGAGGGAGAGAGTCAGGAGGTTATGAAACGGCGGCTTTAGTCCAAACCACCGGCCGACGAATAGTGCAGCGGAGTAACAGTAACACACATGTACAAGAAGCTGTGAATCAAAAAACACTGGCAGGCTCACAGTGAGTGTGTGTGTGTGTGTGGGGGGGGGGGGTGAAACATGCACACACACGTTTCATTTTCCATTATTTCATTGAGGAAACAGCTGGTTAATGGAGATGTATCTTCTTTTACAGAACAATGACATTTCGATAAGTGCTGTTCATATGAATCTGGTTTCCCATCTTCTGCATCACGGTTTTATAGCTCTATGCACAATGTTAATAAACTGCTGACCCCCCCCCCCCTCCCATAAGTCTTTGCAGGAGTTCTGCTCTTGAGAAAGATATGAGCACACGGATAGACAACACCTCCAAAATTTCACTCAGAGCCTAAAACAACGCCAGCCTGACCCCCCCCCGCCCCCTCCCTGCGGAACGCCAAAGCAAATATACGGGGCCTGAGCGATTTCATGAAGTTCACAGCATCTGATTGTCCCAATTCGATTGGCCAACGCTCGGATTGTGCAAAAGACGAAGCTGTGGGCCAAGAGGGTAAAATTCCATTCTATAAAAGAGTTTGGTCTCCAACTCCCAAACAAGAAGGAATGCTCTTCTTGTTGAGATATAAGGGTGAAACGGAACTAATTTACTAAAAGGGGGGGGGGGATTTGAGGGGGTGGTGTGTGTTGGGGGAGGGGGGGGGGGGGCGGATCTGGACAAGGCTGAGCTACAGATGCCCGCTAGGAGGCGATAATTCCCCTCTAATGTCAAGACGGAGCTGAAACGAGCCTGTTTCTACGTGGCCCGGTGCCAGGCGGGGACGGTTTTCCCACAGTGTGGGACACCTACCGTCATGTGGACCTCGTTCCGTTCCCTTCGGTATGTGGGCGCTCTGCAAGCATGGGGGGGGAAGAAGAAAAGAAATGCTGTTAGTTAAAAGTGTGTTGTGCAACAGCTCGTGCCCTTTACTTATCCACAGTTGCGCAAAAAATATATTTGCATTCAGAGAATTCTATTGAACGTCGTCGTCATGTGAAAAAACCACATCTCGTGTTGGAACTCGGGCTAAACGCCGCAGGGGGAGCAATGTGACAGGCGAATGGCTACATTAGTCAATATTATTTGTAGTTCTCGGAGCTGGATTCTGGTCCTAAGCCACATCTGGATTTAAACTGGAAACTACGTTTGAACCGTTCTGAAACAAAGAGCGCGCGGAAAACCTTTTCTTTCATCAGCTGCGTTCTCCTATAATACAATAATAACGATGATCGCCGCTGTACGTGGTGCGTTGGGGGCCTTCTGTGGCCGAACGTTTGCCAGAAGCTTCGTTTCTACCCGTGTTGAATCACTGGTGGTTTTTGTTCCAGTTACCAAAACCTCTGTGTGCCTCCGCTGCGTCTTGGCAACTGTCACCATTAAAGCCGGTGAGGATCAGCCTGCTACTTTCCCCCCCCCCCCAGTGTGGGGAGAGGGGGGAGGGGGGGCGGCACTTTCCCCACACCAGCCGGCCACGGAGCTGCATGTTGCCAAGTCTCTCTCCCTCCCTCTCCCTCCCTCTCTCTCTCTCTCTCTCTCCCTCACACACACACGTACACATACAGACGCGCGACGAGCGCAATATCGCGCCAATATTGCGTAAGACGCAGAGTCCTGAAGCGCCGACGTATATTCGGCGAAACTTTTTTCTCTCGTCCCATTCCTATATTAAAAGGGTTTTTTTTGTTTTTGTTTTAATAGTCTAGCTGTGTGGGTGCCGGCAGGCTCCACCCCCTTTCGGTGGCGTGAGCGGGGTTCAATGTAGGCTGGGAGACCCCAGACCCGAAACCCCCCCCCCCATCTAACACATACTGTATAATTAATGGCAGGGTGTCAAGCTGCGAACACCGGCCCCTAAACCCACGATAGGCCGACCGGGTATGAGCAACCGAGACATTCGGCGTGGATTGTGGGCTTAACTTAAAGTAACCCCCCCCCCCCCAGTTAGATGAATAAACACGAACTGGACTTTACGTTGGGTGAATTTTATGAAGTAGATTTGTGAGAAAGAGCTAGAACTATGTCCCAAACTGCTCAAACACACTTTTAAATGGTGTAAACTAACTAAAAAAAAAACTACAACCTCCTATTTGCGGTGGTGTATATTGACCCCCCCCCCCCTTCCAACTCCACACACACACACACACACGCAGGAAACCTTTGCTCAAAGCCTCCGTGGACACACTGCACTTGATTATGGGTAACGATTTACAGCGCGCTCTTAAACAGACATTACCCCCCCCCCCAAACTCCCCCTCCCCCCCGTCAACCGGGTGAAGCAGCTGCCCGCCTGGTCGCGTAAAAACTACCGGGAGTCAAAAGCGGGATTTGTCCCGATCGAGGGGGGGGGGGGGGGCGAACCGCGGGAGCGTAGCCTCGGTGCCAGGAATGAACCTGCTCACATGTCCTAATTCAGAATGGAGCCACTGCGCCTTTAACGCGTAATGATATCTCCAAGGTGGCTTTGGAGCAGGCCCCGCGATCACCCGGCGTCAAACTTCACAATAATCATTTAGAAAATATCCACACATATGCTGCATCTACCACGGGGGGGGGGGGGGGGAGGAAACGCACCACCTGGCAGCCTCTGTGTGTGTGTGTGTGTGTGTCCGGGTTCTATATTGTCGGCTTCGCGCACTGGTTCCGCAAAATCTCCTCAGAAGCCACGACCACATTTCAGTGTGTTCGAACGCGTCCGGTGACCTCGCCGGAGGGGGAAAAAGCCAAGGACGAGCTACACGCGAGAGGCCAGCGGCTGCTACGCGTAGACAGAGGTCGAACGGCGTTTTCCCCTCCGGCTTCGCTGTCCGGGTGAAAACCACATGACTCACCTTGACAGCTGACAGCGTCAAAAATAATAGTGTCAAACTGTCAATAAAGTTCATGTTTGAAATCCAATCCACAGGCAGGCGACGTTTTAAAATCCAAGGGGCCGAAGTGGCGATTTTTGTTCTTCAAACGTGAAGTTCACAAACCACAAGTAAAACAGCAACACAAGTGGACCGGTTAAAACTTCTCTAAATAAGGGGCAGGGGGTTGTAATGGCAGATCCATGATGGTCCCGGGGTCGGAGCATACAATCCTTTGCGCATAACTTCTTCCCTTTTTCTCAACTGTTGCCAATGATTTTCAAGATATCCAGAAAAAAGAGAATCCAAGACGAAAAACGTCCCACATTGTTCCGCGGCGGACTTTTATTTTCTTGCAAGGGAATAGCAATCCACATTACAAAAATAAGTCCATGCTCGTTGCGCCAGCCGTCTCCAAGCGTCTGTCCATTGGAAACTTGTAATCTACTCCTATGTGCAACTTGAGCATTGGCCGGGGTGACGTTCTGTGAGGAGAGAAAAAAAGAAAAGAAAAAGCGCACACGGCGTTGATACTCGTCAATCAGCAAAGTTGTCAGTTCGCCTTTTCCTTTTTTTTTCTTTTCTCCCTTCCTTCCTTCCTTCCTTCCTTCCTTCTTTTTTCACCCCTCTGTCACTGCGCACTTAGCAGGTCTGCTCGCTTAGTTGAGACAGACCGCGTCCACCCCTGCGTCGGTCTCTCCATACTGTGGCTGCGCGGGGCGTGTGGCGACCCACAGGCAAGACGCGATCCCGGATGGTGGTTGATTGGTTGGGCATCAGAGCAAGGGTGTGTCTTTCTATCTATTCAGCGCGACGAGGCATTTTTTTTAAAGTTTCACCTATTATACTTGGAATCATGTGACCGCATCACCAGCGGGGCTTATATGAACTGAGTCCAAATGCGCCGTGTATATATATTTTTATATATTATATTTTTTAAATGAGTATTATTATTGTTGCGAATCAAATAACTCTGGGTAACCGGATCATTTTTACTTGTGCGAGCGGCTGAAATATTATTTCCCCCGAGCCCTGAATCCGTTTCATCATCTCCACGTGACGCGTAGACGACTCATCTTTGGCGCAGTTTTTACGAGCTCAATCGGATGAGGCGCGATCCGGTTGTGTTGTTGGATTTTCCAGTTAAACACATTCATACAGACCTCGTAGACAAGCCTCGTTCGTGGTGAGGAAATCACGGGTGAACACAGTTAAGAACGCGCGTGCTACCGACAACGTGACCTTGGACGGTCCCCTTGGCTGATTTAAAAAAAAAAAAAAAAGCCCTTTGCGATGATTGGTATAAACTTGCCGGAGCGGGACACTGCGTTTTACCGGACACGTAGCCCATACGTCTCCGTGCGTGCGTGCGTGCGTGCGCCGCGCAACGTTCGCCTGGATCACGTGCATGGAAAGTAAGAGTCGACGTGTGTGGTGACTTTAAACTTCCTCCACGTCGCGCGTCGACAACCCCCCCCCCCCCCCCCTCCAACCTCGGTGACGCGCAGAACGGAAGGAGCCACCTGACCGGCCGAGGTCTGACTTCTGGTCGGGAATGTCCCCGCGAGGCGACAGCTGAGACGCGTGGGGGGGGGGGCGACGACCGCGAGGACGAAACTGGGAGAGGGAGACGAACAATGAAGGAAGGGTCTCCACTGCGGCTCGTTATTCACGTTTGTATCGCGGCTGAGGATGATGGTGATGATGATGATGACGATGAGGAGGAGGAGGATGATGATGATGATGAAGATGAAGACGATGATGATGCTGATGGAGATGATGACGGGGATTGTGGTATCAAGCAACTTTTACAGCCTCTATCCGACATTAAGGGATGGGAGTATGTACATGTGTCACATATACACAAAGTTTTATCAAAACGTATATTTAGTTATCGTGCAGAATTGGCCCCCCCGTTAGCGCTAAATTGATTATTATTATTGATTCCTTAACACGTAGCAGCTGGTTGACACTGGGCTAATTTTAACTGCCAGCTGGTTCAAAACCTTCCTCCCTAATTCCTGCAGGGTGTTAGGGTTCAGAATCTCGCAGACCACCGTGTCCCACTTCCAACATGCACTCCCGAAGACAACACTCTCCAATAATGAGGCTGAGAGACGAAGTTTATGCCACAAAAACTGAAACAAAATATAATCGCAATGAATTTAAGACTGATGCTTGACATTCTGCCCCAACCATACAGCACCTAAAGGAAATATGTCGAACAACACGTCTCTATTATTGATTTAATACAGTTATGTAACTCATTGTATGGTATCATTCTAAAATCTGAAAAGGTTAAAGGCAGCAACATTCGATAAATACATGTAGTGGAATTAAAGATATTGTAGCATTAAGAAGAAACAAAGTTTTGAGTACCTCAATGGTGGCCTTGAGTACATCACTTGGAAAAATCTCCACTTTCCACCACTTCAAAGTATTTAGTTGATTTGGCCCGGAAGCAGAAGCAGTTCTTCCCATCAGCTTGTTTTTGTTCAAAAGCCCGAAGCCTCTTTTTTTGGATTCATTTCTCTCCCACGGCCCAAAAGGCTTATCAAAGTAAAACAACGGGACATTATAGTTCAAGGGCTGATTTGGATTATAGTTCAACATGCACCTGGGCCACTAACTCAAACCGGTGATGCAAAACATCTCCGCACCATCTAATGTTCACTGTCGCTCTTTTATAACCCTTAATGAATGAAATCCTCCTCGAGCTGTTGTCTCCTTCACATCTCTAGACCTGTACTTCCGACCCGGAGGGCACACAGCAGCGGTGACGCCCTCTGCTGGACCAACGCGGCCCCTGCAACTCTGCTAATGTTGCGTCTACACCTCCCGGGCTCACTTGATAAAGACACTGAGGAGAAAATGGAAAAGAGCCCACAAGGTATGCGAGGACGTATAGGTCGAGGCCCCCCCCCCCCCCCCGCCGGCTACGGCTCACGAAAAAGATTGAGGAAGGGAAAAGAAAGAGAGGAAGAAAAAAAAAAAAAGGAAACAATGAGACCTTCACATGGGGAGAGAATCGAGGCATGATGGAGCAGGAAAGCAGAGAGGCAGGGGGAGTGATAGATAAGGAGGAAGGAGGGAGAATTTTGGGAAGAGAAGGATTTGTCCCCCCCCCCCCGTCGTGTAACCGGAGCGGTCCTGAGAGGAGTCCCTCGCCTCGGTACCCGTCCGCGGTTTAATTGAAGAATAACACTTGGGTTCATTAACGGTATCACCAAGCTCCCGTTTCTGCTGACTCAGAGTGAGAGTGTGTGCGTGTGTGTGTGTGTGTGTGTGTGTGTGTGTGCACTCGAGGTGACAGTGGATACGGTGCACGGCTCAGCGAGTGCATCCCAGTTTGTGCTGACCACACACACACACACACACACACACACACACACACGTGCGTGTAAAACACACAGGCTGTTAATGAAGTGGTCCTTCCTCAAACGTACAACAAACAGCCTCCCCCCTGCGCGTGCGTCATCGTCATGGAGCTTGATTCCTGTTTTAACACTTCAGACGGAGCAGACATTTTATCACAAATTGTCCTTTTTTTTAAGAGAGGTCCTTTCATTGTGTTTTCCTTTGACTCCCTCACAATAAAAGCCACAGTGGTTTCCACGAGTTGGACGTGCCCCGCCACCAAAACTCATATGATGGAGACAAACCGTAAAAAAAATATTAAGCATTACACCTCGAGTCAGCTGCTGGCAGTGCATCAGTAACAGTAAATCCAATTTATTGTTATTTAAAGGGTCATTCTGGCTACTTAAAACTTGTTATAACTGCTGTGCATTCCAAATAATTCAATTCCGTAATTTAGCTTGCAATTGTAAAAACGGTGGATCACATGGATGTATTGTTTCCTGTGAATTCCTTACACCTAGAGAAGCAACTGTTACAAAGCTCAATGGTTCATATTCCCGACACTTCAAAAGGGGCCAATAAACTAATCTGTTGAATATATTATCTGACTTATAACTGCTAAATATAAACGGCTTCTTTTATATAAACTCAGAGAAACACGGAGCACCTTCATTTATGAATGCTTTGTCGTGAAGAAACTGTGCGTGTGTGTGTGTGAGAGTGAGTTTGCTCGGATGAAAGTCACATTGTTTGAACGTATAAAGTAGCAGAGGCATTCCATTAGGGAAGGCCCAATGGCTGACTGCCACACTCTTTTTTATCACCTGGCACCATGTTAAACATTCTTCCTCTCTGTTCTCTTCACTCCTTTCGGTAAGAGGTGACTCTTTGCTTCCTGCGGGCTGTTTCTGTGAAGCGTGAGCTGCCGGTGTGTGTGTGTGTGTGTGTGTCTCTGTGTGTGTGTCTCTGTGTGTTTTTGTGTGTGATGAAGGGAGTGATTTGCACAGGACGGTGCTTCTGACCGGGTTATCTGAGTTGGCTTCATCAACAATCTTACGTATATTATCCAAGAATTAACCTTCAACTGAGTGCCCAGATAATGTTATGATAACATTCACTTTTTACCACCATGTGACCGAGCTGCGCGCGCGTGTGCGTGTGTGTGTGTGTGTGTGGCTTGTGTTCGGCGCAGAGGGCTGTTTATGACCCATTTCATACAAGCAAATGCGTGTGTCTCTCAGATAAGGCTTTTAAAAAAAAAAAGAAAAAAAGAAAAATGTCATTCCCTTCAGCGCAGAAAGCGCCTGACGCCCGTTAGCACTCGGCGCAGATGACTTCCCTCACTCTTGATAGTGGAGGAATAAATCATCGGCCAATCAGTGCAGCGACCGTTGACCCTGCCCAGCTGTGAGGAGCGTGCCGTGTGCGGCAGGCAGCACACGTCCACCCGACCTTCGGTACCCTTCCCGCCCCCCCCGCCCCCCTCACCCCCCCTCCATCTTGCTTTCTCCACAATAAGTGCGAGCTTTTAGACGCGCCGAGGTCAAGTTGGAAATTCTTTAACAAGCGAGAAAGATGGTTCTTCCTTTTTAACATTTTTTTTTATTTTTATCAAGCACTCCTCTTTATCTCCTTTGACCGGTTCCAGTAAGGGAGCTGGTTTTTTGCGCGGTTCAAAGAGTTCATAAGCCTATTTGGTCAGCGAAGAAGAAAAATGAGAGGGAGAGAGAGAGAGAGAGAAGCGTTTATTGTACTTTAACCCGACCAAAGGCGAGTCCTGTCAACATTGATCATATTCTGATATGCGGGGACTGCCCTCGGGGGGACCGCATGTTCAGGAGGTATAGGCAGATCTTGGAGCTAGAGGAGAAGAAGAAGATCAGCACAGGGCTGATGTCCCTCTCCTAGAGGACAGAAAAAGCATCTGTGACTGCTTACACGCCGATCTCATTTTATGTAGCAGTCTGTGGGTGATTTACATTCATTTCAAGAAGAGTGTTGAGGCTCAATAAAAAAACACATAAAGAGCCATTGAGAAAAACGATAAAAAGTTGCCAATGTTTTCGCTGACGGCCTTTTTTTGAACCTGTGTTTGGATGATATTGTGACTGCTTCATACCCATTTAAAGGTTCCTCGCAGTTACTTTGAGGAGGGAACGCTCCTGGGCTGATAGCAGATGGGACACAAAGTCCCCGCTGAGCTCAAACTACCTAATCGCATTGTTTAAGACATCTTCAAAGTGCATCCATGATGTTTGTCTCACTCTGTCTAAATGGTATCACGGGATGGAAAATTCCTAATCCGGGAATACAAAGTGAACCCTCTTCCCCGTCCTAAGTGTCAAGCCACTCAATGAATGGTATTTGACCCGAACATTTCAGAACTTTTATCTCCCCTGTGGGAACGTCTCCCAGGTGTGTTTGGGAACTCCCCGTTAATTTCATTTTCCTTAAGCACACAGCGTCCTTATCTGTGTGGGCTTTTCTCCGTGAGCCTTTCACAGCTCTCCCATCCCGACCACACAGGAATCCTCACAAACACGAGCACAAACGCAAACACCAGCAAACAAACAATCGCAAACCACAATCAGTGACCCCTGCGAGCTCAGGTTTTGACCTCAGGTTAGTGCATTGTGAAGCTGAGAAGGATGCAACCTGAACGCACCCCGGGACACTTAAAATCCCTGAATTTTGCAGATTACACACAACACAAAGTGTTACTGGATACTTTCCACCAAAGGAATGGTCCCAATGGTTAAAGGAAAAAAGGGATACTTTTGATTTGTTATCTTTGTGGAGGGCAGGTGTGTCGATCCACCACCGGTCCGGACAAAAGTCATCTATCAAATGCCTCATCTTGAAATGACTTGTTGAGGATGACTTGTTGTAACGTTGTCCCCCCCCCCTCCCCTGGACACAACAACATCATTAGATCCACTTCTCCAATGATGCTGTCTATGGCCAGTTTCCCCACAAAACCGTTGATATTCGCCGTCAGCCTCAGCTTCCCTTCTAGCGAGCGCTAGCATGCTAACGTGCTAAGCTTAAATGGGAGACACTGTCTAACAATGCCCCCGCTAAGCAGCGTTGGCACGGTCAGTGTGAGCGAGTTAGCGCGCCGCCGTCGAGCTAAAAGCGAGAACAGCCTCACACGGGATAGCTGCAGGCTATTTCAATCTCACTTCATTTCCTTCCTTACCTTCCTTTACAACTACGGTTTTGCAATGCAAATTCCATTACCCTCTATTATTGTTTTTACCTGCAGCCACAGTCCTCAAACGCAACGCAACTTGGCAGCGGATGTGTCCATGACTCAGCATTTCACAAGTACAGGTACGACAAACGCGGAGGAACAATTATACCCGGATGGATAAAATCCACCACATTCATTCATGTTCAAGCTCAACGGACGCTTCAAATGGGTTTTGTTCGATCTGCTTTTTTTTTTCTTTTCGGGAAAACAAACCTAACTTGACTACAGCTCACAGTGGTGGCCCTTCAGCGAGCCTCTTATGTAATGATTGATATACAAAAAGAGTGAATGAGCTTGTATTTTTCCATGCAGTTAGTTCGGCATCACGCTCCAGTGCCTGACACTTGTGCGCTGTTTCTATTCGTGGTCTCGCGATTCGAATCAGCTTGTAATGACACCCTCAATCAGATTTTGTAACTATAAAAAGTCCCTGCTTAAGGAGGGCACTGTGAGGCATTGCACTCAATGAACCATAAGTGTTTACTCCTCTTGACATCAAAAAGAGCCTCGCCCATAAAGCGCAACACAGTCCACAATCGCATCATAAACCACTTCATGGATAAATTGGCTCTGTAAACTTCACAGTGTTGTGATGCCCAACCCCGCAGCACTTTGAAACACTTTTGTTGCTTGTTAACCAATTGTGGGTTTAATGTGGCATTAACGTGAGGGGCAAAGCTGTGTAAGTTGTTGAAACATGTTTACACTGGTAATAAAAAGTAGGTGTGTGTGTGTGTGTGTTTGAGCTGGAATGTCGGTCATAGCATGGAAATTAACACGCAAAGGAAAAGGAGGCAGGTAGACTACACCGCCGCCGCGCTCCACCCCCCCGGG
Organism: Pungitius pungitius; assembly: GCF_949316345.1. Taxonomy (NCBI): domain Eukaryota; kingdom Metazoa; phylum Chordata; class Actinopteri; order Perciformes; family Gasterosteidae; genus Pungitius; species Pungitius pungitius. The sequence goes on along the minus strand of NC_084919.1, from coordinate 3,550,264 downwards.
AGAAAAGCTATTCATTGCATTCCTGAGCACAAGAGTGTGAGATTAAATACACACACATCCAGCATAAGGAGACACACACACACACAGAAACATACACACACATGGACCCCCGATTCCAACATCCCAGTTCAAAGGGCAAAGCTAAAGACAACACGATGAACAGCATCGAAGCCACCGCAACAACAATGACGACAACACCGCATCGGGGGGCCGCGATCACACAGCGGGGGGGGGGGGGGGGGGTGGGTGTCCGGTCCAATGGGGCAACGACAGAGGTGAAGTCTAACGGGAGGTGGGGGGGGAATTCTCTAAAATTTAGATTTAACTGATGTGCGATGTGAAGGGGGAGGCACAGACAGGCACGGACTGGTGTGGCGGCTTTCTGGCCCGTGGGAGGATTTACGCATTCAAACTTGCACACGCACGCACACTTCCTTCCTCGGTAAGCATCAACGAGCTTTATGGACGGGTTTGCCTATGCAGAGCGAGATTTCCAGTCGTGGCCATGCAAGAACGTTTCCTCAAATAGAAACATGCGGATGTTATTAAAAAAAAAAAAACTATAAAAGAGATAATCCCTATCCTATGTAACAAATCTACATCGCCTAGAGGCTTTTAATGAAAGACGGATCAAGACAAATTGCAGAAGAAAATCGTTTTGACATTTCTATTAACTTCCTGAGAGTCGGTCAAAAACCAAACCACTGCCAAAGAATTGCTTGTTAATGTCAATCAAATGACGGAAAACCCACAATTTCACTTATTATTTAGAAAAGGAAGCCTCTCCCAGCTTCTTTGAAACTGGAAAGTTTCCTTAAACATATGAGATTAACTCGGTTCAAGATGCCTCAAGATTCCCAGAAAACATGAAATTGGCTGTGAATTTAATTTTATTCAGGTTTGTCTGCTTATCTGACTTCTCCCATGAGCGCGTATGTTCTTCTCCAGAAGCTGATCATGGACGTGATGTCTGACGCTGAGATGAGAGCAACAAACATACCCAAATGGGTGAGTCAGGGGTGGCAAAATGATGAAGCTGGAACATTTTGATTCATTAAGAATCTTTGTTTTCTTAAATATATTATATTGAACGACCAGGGTACAGTTAAGGAAGTGTGATTAGCCAAACATAATAGCTTCTCTTAGTACAAAGTTTACACCGATTCTGTAAAATCCTTTCCTTCAAAACAAATGATAATTCCCCCCCCCTAAGACACATCAGCAATATTGTGTTGGATAATCTAATTAAAACTAATTTCATTTACAACATCTGCAGATTTCCCCCGGTGCTGAGTAAGTATGAAAGATGATTCAATGATTAATTGCTGGAAAGACCCAAATCCTGGGAGAGGACGATCAAATCGTAAGAAACCTTTGGGCTGAAACAACTGTTTTAACCAAAAAACTGAAGCCCGCCGGAGCCATAGAGGACTCTGTTAAGGTGGGAAAAAAAAAACGTTTCTACCATTGTACCCTCGGTAATCAACTTTTTTGGGATGTCTTTGACCTACTTGTGAGGCGCAAAGATGAAAGGTGGCCAACTCCCGGCTGACATGTTTAGGCCCTCTTCGTGTCAGAGGTCGGGATCCCCTAAAGAAACGTGTTGAATGGGGCAAACGCCCGCTGAGAGGGGCGACTAAAGAAACATCACCCCTCACACCTCTGCGGGTGCCCCGAGGACGGGACATGCGGGGGGGGTGAGTGGGGGGGGACGGACGTCTTGTTTTGGGGTTTCAAAGAAGAAAAAACAAGTCAGAGCGAAAGATTTATTTTTCCACGGTAGGTTTTTCTTTTTTTTACGTCACCAGTTCGTCGATGCACTTTGATGTTGTAGCTGTGTGTGTTTTTCTATGTTTAATTTGGCAAAGTTTCACAAATTCTATGTTGACCTTAAATGGAAAGATCAAGCTAAGATAAACACGCACTTAAATAGGTTTGATGAGGCAGATGTTTAAAATGAAGGGGTTTTCGGTTTAGTCTGAGGAGGTCGATAGACTAAACGCGCTTCCACCAAAGTGAGAACGTGTGGGTCGAGAGCGGAGGAACTTTGCGTTACGAGTGGCGCGCGTATCCTCTTTCAGGTGGCGATAATTGCTCCTGCTTCGTTTGCACGGCCTGTTTCGTGTGACTGTCCACGGGCTGGTCGTGAAACCCAACACTCACTTGGGGGGGGGGGGGGCTTTTCCCTAAACTCTGGCTCGATTTCTTAACGAGGTGCAGAGTCCCACTAGGTGGGCCTGCCCACTGGGGAGAGTCTGCAAAAAACCTGACACTGAACACGCCGAGCGAGCCCACGCCACTCAGGATTTACTCACAGAAATTAAGACGCCTTGTTTTTCCAGAGCAGGATGCTCGTTTTTTTTTTATACGCTAGATGTAAAAATCAAACGGGGGGGGAAAGGGTGGAGTGGATCGGACACAGTCAGGCCTCTGTTCTTGAGGGAGCGTTATTTATGTGAACAAGGTGAGGGATCAAGTCGAGGTTATTTGGAGGTTGATTTTTGGTGTTGACAAGAAGCGTTGACACGCGGCGTAAATCTGAACCTTTGCCGATGACTTGGAGTCGCAGCCTTTCAGAAAGTCGTGGTCTGCCTGAGCACATTTCGTCGGCTGATGACGTGCCGACTGATTGACGAGGTGGACTATGCGTTTTCATCGTTTTCGACGGTAGCGGCACATTAACGTCACGCGCTCTTGACCTATCTCCTAAACATTATATTTTCCTAATTCTAAATCTCCATTTGACATTTCTGCCTCGAAACCGGATTCCCCGCATCTCACGTCTCCGGCACACCCCATTCATCTCATCTCCCCCCACCGGCCCCGCGTCACCTCTGGCCTTTTGCTCCTCTCACTCACCGTCCCCGCAAATCAAATATATCGCCGGCTGTCCATCAGTCAAACACACCTATTTCATGTCCCTGTTAAATCACAGATTTCCCCCCCCCCCCCCCCCCCCCCGTTTGCCCATCTGGCTGCCAGACATTAAAACGATACGTGAACCTCATGTCCTCTCTCGCCCGCCCCGGAGGCTCGCGGCTGTAAATCTGAGTGAGCCGCTAACTGTCTTATCTGCCGCGTGCATTGGCCGCCTCTGGTTGGCCCAGGCGGCGCTTTAACGAGGACACGGACGCCGTCTCTTGCCCTGTGTGGTCCGCCGGCGGAGCTTAACGACGTAACGCGGCGCTCAATAAACCCTCGGGGGGGGGGGGGGGGGGGGGGGCATGGGATCAAGCTAGCCTCGCGGCGCCCCCGGGAGACATGCTAACGGAAGTTTTTGCTAAAGCAGTGACGCAGGATTTTGAGGCAGAAAAAGCGGCGACAAGTGAATCCCAGACAACGTAGTGCAGGAATAAGATGAAAAATATAATAAAATGCTATGCTATGGGTTAGTAAGTTAAGAAATAAAGACAAAATAAAAATAAAGATAAAGTGCACCAGCTAACAGAAAGTGACGAGTGAAAGTGACAAAGTGTGACCAAACACTCATTCCCTGAGCTCGTGTTTACAAGCTGCAACGTGCAATGAAATGAAGAGTACTTGAATATTTCAGGCGTGTTAGCTCATCACCTTTTCTCATCACAGCTATTTTTGCTGAAAACACGAGACGAGAAAAAACAAAACATAGGCCCGAAATGCAGTCATTCAAAGGCAGAAATCTACAATCAATACTTTAATTGAGGATGAAGTGATTATGAATAATATCACTGGCTTAAAAAAGTGGGAAGCTTATTTGCTCATTTTTTGTTGCTCAAAAGAAGCTTCTTCACATGCCCAGTGTTGTGCATTAACTATTTTAGTTAGTTACACAATCATTTCAGCATTACTGTGGCTTTTTGCCATCTGCAAGGAGTTTGCTGCAATGGTTCGTGCAATTTTATAAGGGTGTACTGAAGCGCACAAAAGAAGAAAATGGAGTGCAATTGCTTCTTAAGACCAGGAAAGATGTGGAGTACAGTTAGTATAAACACCAAACAAGGGTCATGTTTGCTTTCCTAGTCACTGTAGTGGGTGCAGAGTCCACACATAGTCCACGCTGTTACTAATGTTGAGGGTGCGCAGACCTTCGCAGTCACAGGAATCACAAATTGGAAGTTAGTGCCTCTGGCTTCTGCAGTATGACGCAAAATTGGTTAAAATGGATTAGCTTTGTACACCTACACCTACCCACCGAGGGATTTAAATCAAACCCTTTGCCTTTGATTTGAAGGCTTAAGGGAGGCCAGGCCACAGCTGACGCTGGCTCCACCAGAGACGCCGTCTCACAACCAGTTTCCCTGTGTCATGCTCCCAGGGTCACGCCCCACGTGGAGATCATTTCAAACCAATGGCAGGGCTGTCTTGTCATGTCTTGTGGTGAAGCTGAAACTTCAAACCATTATTGCGGCGAATCATTGAGAATTGAGAACCAATTAATCCACGACACATGTACCAACAGAGTAGGCGTCGCAAACACAATTCACTGCCTCGCCTCGACATTGAGCAGTGGTGTTGTATCAATCACGCAAAGCCACACAGTCCAAATAGAAACAATTTAGTCTCTGCAGCTCATTATAGAAGAAAGTCAAGTGACCTTTGTGGGACACAGCCTTGAGCAATAAATATTCTTTGTAACCAAAACATATTGGAAAGCTAAGGGAGTCTAAAACACGTGCATCTCCCCACACACATGGTTATATGTTGTGACGAAAACCTCATTTAAAACCCCATTAAACCAAACACACACACACACTGGCCCGTATCTTTCTGCTTTAAGAGAATAAACTTTGAGTTTGGAAGAGGAATAAGCCTCTGACCCTACTTTTCCTATTGAAACCGGAGTTCGCCCTACCGTGGAAGTTGCTGACGCTTCGTTTTGAAGGCCAGAGCTTCGCCTTCTTTGAAGATGACCCACATTCTACACTTGGCTGAGGACACAGCGGGAGTAAGGACTACTTTCTGACCCCGCACTACGCTGACCCGTGGACGACCTCTGCTGAAGTGAGGACCGACCGTTAACGTGTCACTCTTCCCCCGAAAATGATGGACAAAGCCAGTGTCAAACACACGATATGTTTTAGTTTTGAGATGTTTTCTAATTAAGAGCCGAGGTCAGACAACGTCACCTGACCTCGATCGGCTGATTTCAACCCGATAAACGTGTCTCTGTTGCCAAAACGACCAACCCGGGCTTGACGATTTCCACCAACTTCGGTAAAAAAAAAACCTGCCTGCGATGATTGGATCTTTCAATTTTGATAAAAGACAGCGGCCGCCTCAGACCTCAGACCTCAGACAGGAAGTACTCACGCGCAACAAATCCGACCGGCGGCGGGGTCAGTTTGATGGATGCGTGGTTTTTTCCCCTCGCCGGAGGTAATTCAGCACACGCTGGATGTCAACTTTCCCACCTACGGCTCACACACACACACACACATGATTTTTGTACTATCGTGGCAAACGTTCGAGGTGAGCCACAAACGTTCCTCTCCTCTTGACCCCTTTAATGGGCGGTCGGGGCGAGTGCGCGTGAAATGCCGCGGGCGTTGGGGTTTTTCGGGCCCGCGGTGGAATACTAAGTAGACCGTAAACCGCCACAGGGTGCTGTGACTCGCTCCAGGGTCCAGTCAGCCGAGGGGGGGGGGGGGGAGGAATGGCAGCCGTGAAATCTGCCGGTTTACCAACTTACACCAAACTGGAATGCGCACAATGCAACTCTACGATAAATTGCCTTGAGCCAAACATGAAGGGACAGTTACACCCGAAAGAGAATTAAAGGATGAAGAAAAAAAAGCCGGTGAGGGTTAAAAGTTACAAGAAAACAGCAATTCAGTGACAAACATCTTCAGTTTAATACACATTTATAGTTGAAACAGGATATGTCACTACAATGCAAATATTCTACTCCAAACAACTCAAATGCGTTTTACTTAAAACACCTTTCCATAATTCAAAATAAACTATATGAGTGTTATTTTCCCTGAGTGATGCCTGTTAGGTGGCGCTTTCTGACAGTACGCAAATAAATTAGTTCTAATAAGACGTTTTATCAAGTTAATATTTTAAACATCATGTCTACAAGGCGGGGGACCGGCCCGGGTCTTCCGAAGTGACGATAGCTATAATGTGTAACAATATTATTCTTGAATAAAATGGCAAAAATCAAAGATGGAAATTGAATAATAAGGTCAGCAGAGGGGTAAAGCGCGTGTAGGAGCTTCGACACATTATCATCAAGTTACTTCATCTAAAAAGGAGAATTGAGCAACTTCAACAGAAATGTCTCCCTTCCTGCACTGGAGAGAATAATCAAATTAACAAATAGTGTGAAAGGAGAGGAGGAGGTGCACGGAGAAAATGTCAGGGGGAAACTTGCAGGGGAGAGAGTGCGTGAGTGTGTGTGTGTGTGTGTGTGTGTGTGTGTGTGGTTTTGCTTGCCTGCACCTAAACAGGCCTGCTGGGGCCAGGTAGGAGGTCGAGGAATAGTTGTCGACACACAAAAGATTGCGCTTTTTTTTGTCACCCTGAGAAAGGCTGCGTGCCAAAACTCGTACGTGATGTAGACAGACGACATGCCTGACAACATCAAGAGCACATGTCCCGACCGTGTGTGTGTGTGCGTGCGCGTGCACGTGTCCGTAAAGTGTGCGTTTTCATGTGTGTTACTTGTGCATGCACATGGCACAGGGGGCCTCAAGAGACAGATTTCTCCGTTTGATTAGTTTCCTTTCCCAGGCCTCAGCTGCCCCTCCTGCAGCAGCTTAAAGGAGAATACTTTCAGAAGCATTATACCCTTTGTGGCTTTATTATTACAATTCTAGGTGGCTTGTTTCTAAATTCAAAAACCTTTCAGAATCAAAAGGAACCATGAAATAAATTTTAAAAAATATGATTGATGCCTCATGACTCATCCATCCTCCAAAAAAACATGTTTTTCTGTAATGGATGTTCAACTGTAGTCGGGGGGCAGTTTTTAAATATTTGGAAGAATTTTTTTTTTTCTTCTTTCTTATTGAGTACATAAACAAACGTCAGCTTCTTTTGAAGGGAGGAAGACGTTTAACTGTGTTGACTTTGAGCACCGGCCAGTTTCAATAATGTAAAGACGAAGGGCACTCACACAAAAAGCCTCGCAGGGCATGTGACATCTCTCTCTCTCTCTCTCTCTCTCTCTCTCTCCCACCTGCTTTTATAGAAAGTCAATATTGACCTTCCGTCACAAAGCAGGGCGTCGGATCTGTAATTGTAATTTACTGCGTACAGTAAAACGGCTGAGATGTTTAGGAAGGACCCCCCCCCCCCCTTGCTGGGACCGAACACACGCAACGACATATGAAAAATCATTTCTGCTAGGGGAGAAAGCACGAAGGAGAGGTTGAGAGGCCGGGAGGAGGTGTCGAAGGGGAGGGGGTGGGGGGGGGGGGCGGACGAAAAGGGGAGGCGAGCGCTCCTCCAGATAGAAGCGGGAGGGCAGTGAAGGGGAAGAAAGGGGGGGGGGAGACAGGAGGGGCTGAGAGGAGTTTCAGGGTGGTAGTGAAGGCTACTGAAGCTCTGCAGGAGTTTGGGAACCGGTGAACCTTGCTCTACCACCCCCCCCTCTCTTCACTCCCCTCCGAACCCCTCCTCTTCTCATCCCCCCCCTCCCCCATCCCCCATCGCCCCCCCCCGCCCTCCATCAGTGTGAGGAAAGCCTGCTGGCGTGCCGGCCATGTGTTTCCCATGCGCTTTAGCATGCGCTCCGTTGTCATCGCAAAAACCCGTCCAAATGGGACAATACTGGAAAAAAAGATGACTTACTGAATTACTCACTCAACATTTTTAATTCATACTCATACACTTTAAATTCACAGTCGAAGGTGACACTTTTATTATTCATACCATTCCACCAGCTCGTTTTTTGGGGGGGTTAATGCTTCAGAGGCCTATAATCCTATATCCTAATCCCATACTTGCTGGATGCAACTGTTGATGTGCGGAGACACGCGGTATTGTCATAAATCCTGGGGATAATAAGCTGATTGGATCTATTGCTTTGAATACTTTCTTCCCGGCTACAATGAATTGCAGTGATCCCTGACACTTCTTTATAAGTCCAATGTGTCCAATAGTAGGTTTATGACCATAAAATGTCGGCGCGCCAACATTCCAACAGCATTTTTTTTAAAAATTGGAATGAGGGGAAAACACGCTGTAAAGGGCCTAAAACCTCAGCTGCTGCTAGAGAGTGAACTTCTACAGTGAATGTGACCTTTTCTAAATATTACCATTTTCTCATTTCTTAGGTTTAGTTGGTGGGTTTTTCACATTTGCGTCTATGGAGCTGAACGCCTCAAGCGGCCGTCTGAAGAACTGCAAGCTTTCTGTCATACGGCTGCATTTCTCAGCACGGGGTGGGGGGGGGGGGGGGGTCGCCGCTTGACTTGGTTCACCGTCACAGCGTCCCGACTCGCTGGGACAGCCATCACTAATGTTATTAGTGACACTCTATGACAGGTCAAACCTGTGATCCTGGTATTGTAGAGGTCAACCTTTCTCGTTGACACGCAGTAATCCGCTAAACAGCGCTTCGATAAATAAACATCTCGAGTACAATAATTACAGTTTGCGGAAGCCTGATGCTAAATGTCTCAGGAATACTTCCCACGGAAGACACAGCCGAGGTATTACTGAAACGTGTGAACAGACCGATGGGAAGAAATGACTCCCCCCTCACCTACGTTCATGTGATAGGGAGCGATTAGATGGGATGGAAAAGGCCGTATGTCAGAAGGAGGCAGACACGCAGACAGACAGCTCTGCGCTAATCCGGCAGAATATCAAAGAAAGCCGAGGCTCCTGAGAGAGACGGAGGGAGGGACCGTGGAAGCGAGACGGACAGATGAGGGATGGAGGTCAGGAAATAGGCAGCGGAGTTCAAAGAGGGGACGGAGAAAGGAGAGGAGGTTCCAGGGGAGAGTCGGGAGAGTTCAAGTGTAAAATTAGGAGAATCAGACCCTTTGTAATCTGCCACTTGACCAACCACAGGTTAGCCAAAGCCTGCGGGATCTCTTAAATCAGCCAAAGCTGCTAAACCCTTTCAGATTTACGCAGAGCTTTATCGTTCTTAAAGGTCATTTTATCGTAAGGCTCCGCCTCCATCCGGACTGCCGGGGGAAGAAAAAAAAAAAAAAACGCGGGTATCCGGGAAAATTGATGTCGCTAATGTGTCTCTTGAACACGCGCAATTATTTTATTCTGGGCTCACTTTGCGCAGTGAGCGCAGCAGCAGAGTGAGGAGGTAAGTGTGTTTTGTCTGAGCGGGCCCCCCCCCCTTATCAGCCTCCTCTTGTCCCCGTTGTCCCTGGCGACACATCCCACCTGGAGCGAGGCCAGCACCCCATTAAGGAGATCAAAGCTGGTTAAAGTGGCTGAAGCTCTCTCTCCTCTCCCTCCCTCTCTCTCTCTCTCTCTCTCTCTCTCTCTCTCTATCTCTCTCCTGGTTACGTGTTTGTACCTGACAGGCTTTTTTTTTTCTTTCTCACGCACTTTGCATTTCGCCTCTCACGATGCCTTCCTTTTTTTAATTAAAAACGCTTGTTACTAACAGTCCCGTCCTTCATATCCAGCAATGTTCAGTCGCTGAAGCAGCGATGACAAAGCTATCTACAAATCTACAATACAGGCCCGTTTACTCCCAAATGTCTCCCAGCGCCGTCTGCTGTGTTCTCGGGGGGAGGGGGGGTGGGGGGGGGAGCACACTGCGAGGTACAGCTGACACTCCGGGAAGTGGAATTGTCTGAAAGGAGGCCAAGCCGCAAGTGTGAAATGTTTCCAAAAGACTAAACTCTAGAACAGTGAGAGCAGTGTGCGGTAAAGGGAATTAGGAGAGAGCTGTAACTCCGCCTCTCGCTCT